>NW_006399859.1:2325587-2351982 GCF_000299155.1 Elephantulus edwardii
TTTCTTACAAAGTTTGTATACATTGTGTTTCATATTATCCTTCATTCACATTCCATTTCATTCAATCATTCCTATTCATATGTTTTATAAAGTTAATGACCATTGCACTATGTCCACCATTATAACCCTGTCTTTTCAGGTTGCTGCTGGATCTTTCTCACCCACTAAATTGTTCAATCCTATGATTTCCCCCCTGCTAATACCCACTCCACTGCTCCCACCCTCCCCACCTTAGATTCTCATACACATTTTACTATAATGGTCATATGCAGTATTTGCCCTTATAAGACTGAGTTAGTTCACTTTGCATAATGTTCTCCAGCCCCTCTCAAGTTATGTAGTAATTTTTCAGATTTGTTGATCCTTAGTGCTGCATAGTATTCCATTGTGTAAATGTACCACAATTTCTCAATCTATTTGGTTGTGGTTAGACATTTGGGCTGTTTACAGGTTCTTGCAATATGAATAGTACTCCTATGAACAAAACTCCATTTATGTCTCAGTTCTAATTTCCTTGGGGTATTTTCTTAGCAGTGGAATAGATGGGTTGCATGAAATTTCTATGGCCAGTTTTTAGAGGAAATGTCAAAATGCCTTTCAGAGTGATTGTACCATTTCACAATCTCACCCACAGTGTATGAGAGTTCCCATCTCTCCACATACTCTCCAACATTTATTGCTTGCTGTCCTGTTAAATTTTGCCACTCCTGCTAGGGTGAGATGATTTCTTAGTGTAGTTTTGATTTACATCTTTTATTGCCAATGATTTTGAGCATTTCTTCATGCGTTTTTTGGCCATCTGAATGTCTTCTTTTGTGAAAAGTCTTTCTATGTCTTTTGTCCATTTTGTAATTGAGTTATCTGCGCTCTGCGCTTTTCTTGGGGAGGCCCTGTAGTATTCTCTAATAGATTTTGTCATCAGGGAGTATACCTCCCACTTCATTCTTATTTTTCAGAAGTGCTTTCCTTTCCTCTCCATATAGAATGCAGAGATCTTGCTGTTTGATTCATCCTATTGTGAACCCACATGAGAATTTTCAGGCAACTAGTTTTTCTAATCAAAGAATCCTATTAGGAGACATTGATACAAATCACAAGAGCTATTCCTCTTCGGTCACGCTATTAGCTTCAATTAGCCTTGTTCCAGATGCTTTACTGTGTAGTGCATATTCTTGAATACAGAGACATATGGCTAGTTACTGGAGAAAGTTTGTGATTTCTGAGCTCCACTTGGTCATGTTTTCACAGCTGGATTTCTTTTTTTATTTAATCATTGTGCTTCAGGTTAGAGTTGTGTTTGCAGTTCTCAGAGCATAGTGTTAAAAATGAGCCTGCAACTAAACTCCTGACTTTCACAGTTCAATAGTGTGAATTGTCTGGTAGGCAGTAAGAGTTGCTTGTCATACAAATAGGCAGGGATTATTTTCTGCATTACTAACTAGAGAAGGTAATTCCTAATGATCCTTACTTACATGATGGAGAATGTCATTGATAAGATCAGCTCGCTCTACGAATGGCAATGTACAAATTGACTTTGCAGGAAAGCATGCAGACAAAGCTACGAGAGGTAGGCAAAAATTCCTATGCTATCATTGTCAATGGTGCTGGAAACCAGTTTGAAAGTCATCTACAGGAACTGGTTGTACAGAAACTGTTGGCTGGAATTGGTGAGCTATAGGGTGGAATGTTGATTTGCTAAGGGAAGTGAGGTGATTGTGACTAGGCCTTCTATTTAAAAACCCATGAGGGTAGACAGCATGGTGCTGGAGACCAGTTTGAAAGTACAGGAACTGACTCTTCAGAAGCTGTTGTCTGGAATGTTAATTGTTAATGCCAGTCTCCAGTGTGATAGGCTTTTACTTAGTGTGATAGGCTTTTGTTGTTGTTGTGTACCATTGAGTTGAAACTGACCCATAGCTGACCGTCCAGAAGGTTTTCAAAGGAAGTTAATCACACGGGAGGAACTGCTCATCCTTCTCCCACGGAGTACATGGTACATTCTAACTGCATACCTTTGGGATTGCAATGCAGTGTCTTACCACTAGGCTAAAAGAGATCTGAGACTTTTACTTAGATATCTTTTCAATTATTTTGGAATTTAAGTTACTGTAATTTATGCTGTTGTTATGTGATGTCAAGTCACCTGTGACTCATAGCGACCCTAGGTACAACAGCCCTAAACCCTGCTCTATCCTGTACCAATCTAATTGTCTCTGACACACCTACCACCATTCCCCCAGTCATGGAATCAATCCATCTCATCGAGAGTTGTCTTCTCTTGTGCTGTCCCTCCACCCTCCCAAGCATGATATTCCTTTCCAAGGATTGGTCCCACCTTGCAATATGTCCAAATTAGGTCAGACAAAGCTTCAGAATCCTTGCCTCCAAGGAGCAGACTGATCTCACCCTCTCTAGGATGTACCTGTTTTTTTCTCCTAGCAATCCATGGTATATTCAATCCTCTTCTCCAGCACCACAGCTCAAAGGTATCAATTAGCCTTCTTTCATCCCTTGTCATTGTTCCAGCTTTCTGATGCATAGCAAGTAATTGCAAAGACTATGCCCTGTATCAGACAAACTTTAGTCTCCAGACTGACATCATTGCTCTTCAGTACTTTGGAGAGGTCTCTGACAGCAGACTTTCCCAATGCAATTCATCTTTGAATTTCCTGGCTGGTAGTACCAACAGTGTTGATTGTGAAGCCAAGCAAACTGAAGCTGTCAACAATCTCATTCTCTTCACCATCTATCATAATGCTGCCAATTGACCCAGTGGTGAGAATCCTTGTCTTCTTGATGCTGAGCTTCAATTCATAGTGAAGGCTGTAGTCCTTGATCTTCTGAAGCAAGTGCTTCAGTTTTCTCCATTTCAGCCATTAGGGTTTTGTTATCTCCATAATGTAGATTGTTAATGATTCTTCCTTCAATCCAGATGCCACCCTTCTCTTCATAGAGCCCAGCCTCCCAGATAATTTGTTCTGCATATAGATTGAAAAGGTATGGAGATAGGACACATCCTTGACGTACACCCTTCTCAATTTTGAACCATACAGTGTTTCCTTGCTCTGTTCTGATGACTGCCTCCTGGTCTAAATATAGGTTTCACACAAGCAAAATCAAGTGTTCTGGGATTCCCATTCTTCTCAGAGTCAGCCACAGTTTGTTGTGATCTACACAGTCAGATGTCTTTGCATAATCAATGAAGCACAGATAAGACATTCCTCTGGTACCCTCTGCTTTCAACCAAGATCCATCTAACATTAGATATCATATCCCTAGTGCCATAGCCTCTTCTAAGCCCAGATAATGAAAATATTGGGCCAAATGGAATTTAAGGCCTTTGCCTGTATGTACTTATTTATTTGCATATTTATCAAATATTTATTGAATGAGAATGGAAAACGATATTAAAATATTGAAAGATATTATCCTTCAACAGAATTTCAGTAGAGAAGCCCAAAGAGAAGAATTACATAATAGGCATCAAGGATGCCACATCCTAAAGTGAGTGCTAGAAAATAATTGCAACACTTGCCAAAAATCAGCTGTGCTTATATGAACAGGCAATTACCTTGAATCTCTGGATAGCCCTTTGCTGTTGAGTCAAGTCTGACTCGTATTGACCCTGCAGGGAAGTGGAGAACTGTTCCTTAGGGTTTCTAAGACTCTGGTGGCCTAGTGGCAAGAAGCTGCATTGTAATTCTAAAAGCGTAAGGTTTGAATTCACCAGCGGCTCTGTGGGAAAAAGATGAGCAATCTTTTTCCATGTGGTGTTGTACTGACTCTGAAAACTTGCTAGAGGGTTCCGACTCAATGGCACATGACAACAATCTTTATGGAAAGCTGATTGCCACAGCTCCTTTCTATGGAAACACTGATGAGTTCAAATCTCCAACCCATTGGCTTGCAGTCCAGGGTTTCCTAACCTTCCTTTCCTTTATGTAAATAAAATCTAGAAACTTAACAAAGGAGAACAGAACAAGCTAAGAGTGGGAACAATTTAAGAAAAGGCCAAATGAAATATTACACGTTCCAGTTCACCTCTTTTCAAGAAAGAAATGAAAGAATTTCCGTGCTAAACTCATACAACAGATAGAGAGAGACTTCAAGGACACATAAAAATACAGGCATAACAATTGTCCTTTCACTCATGGCTCAAAGTCTACAAGTGAATACTAGGAGGGGAGAGTGTCATCAGTCTCACAACAGGCTAAAAAAGATTCTTACATTTGGAGAGAGCTCCACTTGGTTTGATGGCCGGAGAAAGGTGACTCCCCCCCCCCCCAAGAAAACATTTTCTCTGTCCTACAAAAGAGAGTTATCTTAATCATAGGTAACTCTGACAGTGCAAAGGGGTCACTACATAGAAATAAGCCTCCACAAACCTGGAGGTGTCAGAGCTGCAGTGGATGAGAAAATTGTCCACGACAATGGTGTTTCAATCACTGGGGACCCTCAGCAACAAACCCATAAAAGGATGAGCCAGCAACTGAGTCTTTTCCATTCAGAGGACCCAAGTACTAAAAGACCACCAAAGGAGTCATGTGAGACTTGACTCTTTCCATAAACCTTCTTAGCCTGGGTCTGAAGCCAGGCTGCTACTTTACAAGGGATCTTTGAGCTTAAAAATGAAATACAGAAAGGAAGAGGAGAAAGAGCTGGTCATGTCTCCTTATCATTACAGAGTTCTCAGATTTTGGTAGGACATTGAGGTGGGAAGTGAGGAAAAAAAATTCCTTTTGATGTAACACTGAAGTAATGGTTTGATTCAGATTTGTTGCTACTATTCTTCTGAAAGGACCAAAATTGTGTAGGGGTCTAATAGGTTATGATGAGAGTCATATCTTTCCAGCATCTTTTAAAGTATAATGTATACATATGTGTCATGTTTCCACATTAAAATAATTTTGAACATGCTATTTTATTTCTTAATATCCAGTGCTTACTGAATTCCCATCGTATACCAGGCAGCTTTAAAAATATTCTCCAAAGGGCTGTACTATTTTTGTTCTCATTTTATGTATCAAGAAACTGAAGCAGAAAAGCTTTGAGATTCTTAGAGTCACAGAGCTGCGCCTTAAATATATATATACACTCTCCTCCAGAACCCATTTCTTTTTAACCATTCACTATCTCTCTCACTCCACTAAATACACTTCTATGACATGGTTGGTAAAATTCCAAAAATGTTTAGGCATAATTTATTCCATTAATTTATTCTGCCTTTAGCTATAGTTCTATATAGCTAAATTTTTATTTATTTTCTTTTTATAGCTATATTTTTATATATCTTTTTATTTAAAATGCTATATCCTTGTCAGTTACTAATCTGTTAGTACCCTCAAACATCATTTCTGTAACCCTCTCTGAATGTTCTCTTACTGTAAATTCCTAGGAGTGATGGGGGGATGTGCATGGACATTTAGCTATAATAAGTATGTCAAAACCCAAACTCATTGCCATCGAGCGGGGACAGATTCACAGCTCACCCTCCTTTACGTTTCCAAGGCTGCAAATCACTTGAGAAGAGATTGTGTATCTTTCTGTCAAGGACCTGTGGTGGATTCGAACCACAGGAGAACCTCATCCTTAGATCATCAGCACAACTCCCCTCCAGACTATGCCGCCAGAGTTCTGCTTTAGATAATATAATCATTTCTGTTTTACATAGTAAAGTTGAGACTGTCTCTCAAGCCACAGAAAGAGTGAGTAGCAGAAGCTGAAAACAGAACTCAGGTTTATTAATGCCAAATTACAGAACTAGAACATACATCACTGTCAAGTGAATGTGAGAAGCAAACAATGAGATAAGGAAATCTTTGCAGGCCATGTGTGATAGCCTTCTCAGTGAGGTCTCAGTTCCTCCTGTACACAAACTCGGCTATACAAACAATCATATAGTGAAGATTGAGTCTTAAATATTCAACCTGAACTGCAGCAAATGAAACAAACCACCACCACCAACAACAACAACAAAAAACCCAGCCAGAAATCCTTTCACATGCACATTAAATGTTTTGCTATTCCAAACACCAAGCTAACTCGCTCCCTTTGTGGAATACTGTTGTATAAATTAATAAACATTAGCTTGTAAGAAATTACATAAAATGTTTATGGGAATAGAAGTAACAAAAGTTGGAAAAGATGACATGATTAAAAAACAGTTTATATTTGAACTATCTAGTGAGGCAGATGAAAGAGATTTACCCAATTAGAGAAATGACTGATAGATTCAGTGTTGCTACACACCCTTGCCATGTGTATCTTGACCCATCCCTTTCTCTACTCCACCAGCATCCCTTTCTACTTCCACCTACACCAGTCAACACCTCACTCCTCTTAACCAGCCCTTGATATGATGGCTTAAGTCTCAAGCCATTGGGGTTTCTGTGATTCCGAACATATCATGCTGCAGCCAGTCTCTTATGATGCACCCAGTGTCTCTTAAATTTAAAAAGTCTCTAAGTACAACTATCAGGTATAAGTACCAAGTACAGCTTCCTATCTCAGACACGTGACTAAGGTACACCTGATCTGGGCAAAGTGTTTGCAATTGCGTACCATACATCAGAGAGTTGGACAGTGAGCAGGGATGATAGAAGGATAATTGATGCCTTTGAGCTGTGGTGCTGGAGAATAGTGTTGGATTGGGAGGAGAGCAAACAGGTTTGTCCTGGAAAGTATCAAACCGGGCTACTCCTTAAGGCAAAGATTCTGAAGCTTCATCTGACATACTTTGGACATGTTGCAAGGAGGAACCAGTCCTTGGAGAAGGACATCATGTTTGGGAGGGTAGAGGGACAGCACAAAAGAGTAAGACCTTCAATGAGATGGATTGATTCAGTGAGTGGGGTAATGGGAATAGGTGTGTCAGAGACAGTGAGGTTGCCACAAGATAGAGCGGGGTTTAGGGCTCTTGTCCATAGGGTCACTATGAGTCGCAACTGACTTGACGGCACACAACAACAGCAACAGTGAGAGACAATAAGGGCTGGTGGCAGGAATACAGAGATTTGAACAGCAGAAACCTGACTAGAAGGCACACATTTATAATTTAACTGTCAAGCGCCTTGGAGGAGCCATCTGTTTTCTGAGCATCAATTTTATCTCTTGGTAAAATGAGGATAAAATGAACTGCAGACCTTATGCCTGAAAAGTACATGGTTAGTCAATGAGAAGAAGACTCATGGAGATGAACTGACATATATGCTTTAGCAAAAGTATTCACTCTGGCAGAAAGTGTGAGAATGACACAGGACAAGGAAGGGTGTGGTCTGTTGTTCACTGGGTCTCCATAATTCGTAGTTGACTTGATGACACTTAACAGCAATAATAACTTCCAGATAACTACTGTATGCCTGGCCCTCTATCAAGTGATTTAAATGAGCTATTTAATGATAGAAATTAATCTTACATAAATCTTATGAGGCAGATAATATCGATCGTCCTTTTTTAGTGGGAAACTGAAATTTAGCACCATTAAGTATGTCTGCTCCACTGCTATATATCCTTATAAGTGGTGGAAACTCAGTTTAAGCCACACTAGCATGATGTCAGAGAGTGTGCACTTAATCACTATTCTGTTCATGCCATTCCTACCTTAAACAAAATAATGATGTTGAAACTCTTAAATTAGACTCAATGTCGTTGAATAGATTCTGACTTATAGGGACATTGTAGGGCAGAGAAGAAAGGCCTCATCAAGTTTCTAAGGCTGTAACTTTTTGCAGAACGACTGCTTCATATTTTTCCCATGCAATGGCTACGAGGTTTGAACCCCCAAATTTTCAGTTAGCATCCTTTTGCCTTATCCACGGGGCCATCAGAGTTACTCAAGTTTGGAAAGAACTATATAAGACAATGAGCACAAACAAGGAGGAGATTATGGCTCATCAATCACAGGGGTATAGAATTTATCTGGTGTCTCACAGAACTACAAGGTTCATTTGCCCTTGGGCAGAGATAAGGTGATTAGATGGTAGCAGCTTAAAAGGCAAAGCATTTAAGATTTAGAATAGATCATAGCTGGGTTAGAAAACCAACTAAAACAGTGACTGTTTGGATGGCAAGTGCATATGGCTCTGTAAGTGTCCAGTAGGTATGAAATGATCTGTCTCAAAATAAGTAAGAAATGCAAAAGTGTGGGACTTGGACATGAATATTGTTCTCAATCCTGAAGGCGATTCTAGCACCCAAACTTAGATGTCTATCCTTCAGCTCAGCACTCCTTTCACACTCTCAGGCTACATTTTTTTAAATTTCTAGTCCAAATCCCTATTTAGGACCAAAAGACACTGTTCCCCACTGGCCACTGCCATGGCAATAATCTGAGGTGGAGCGTCCGTGAGGTACAGAGAGCTGTCCTCTATGTTCGTAAGGCGGTGAGTCTGTACCAGAGGATACAGCCACCTCGCGCTCCTGCTTGCTCCTTCTCATCATAGAAAAATCACCCACGATTTCTCGTCACCAAAGAGAGAAGAATGGAAGGGTTTGAGTTCTTTTCCACCTGCCTGAAAAGTGACAGAATTTGTGATCCTGATGTGACAAGGACAGACTTGTGAAAAAGCCCTCAGTAGCTGTGCTAATTTAGTGACAACTCTACTTTGGAGCCGCAGGGAAGTGATCGAGATTAGCTCTCTTCATGCTTCACAGTCTAAATGACAACAGCCCACTGCTGATGAGAAGGTTCGGATTCACAGTAAGCTCAGACTCGACCTGCTCCA
The DNA here is from genome assembly GCF_000299155.1 of Elephantulus edwardii. Classification (NCBI taxonomy): domain Eukaryota; kingdom Metazoa; phylum Chordata; class Mammalia; order Macroscelidea; family Macroscelididae; genus Elephantulus; species Elephantulus edwardii. The sequence continues at coordinate 2,334,311 of NW_006399859.1, forward strand.
CAGTTTCCAATGTGGTAAATCTTGAAGAGACTAAATCTTTTAATCCAACGTGGAAAATCATTAAATGATTAAAAGACTTAAGAGCTGATTGTCACACTTTGCTCATGCAGTGACTCACTCAAAGACCTCTTCACTGTCAAGCTGGAACTGATTCAAACCGATTGTCCAGAAGGTTTCAGCGGTTGTAAACCACACAGGAGGAAATTGTGCATCTTTCTTCTGAGGAGCTGCTGGAAGATTCGAGCCTCTAGAGAGGTCCCACTAGCATTCAGTTAGCGGCACAACTCCCTACAGACTGCACCACCTGAGGGCCGGCGGGCTCAAGAGCTAACTTTCTGGTCAACAGCTGATCGGTTTAGCCACCACAGCACTAGGACTCTTTTCCTGCAAGGCCTAGAAGAGAAGGAACTTAAGAGGGTAAAAATCAATGACAAGGCTTACTAGATGAAGGAAGAATTATTCATATGTTTCAAACAATGTTCTCAGAGTGATTTGATTTGGAGCTCTACTGTTCTCCAGTAAATAAATGTCTCTCTTCTTCCAGCATCCATTTCTAGAAATATCTTATTCAGGGAGATTGCCCAGCCAGATTCAATTATTTATCCATTCACTGTTTTTTATGTTAATAAAAGAGAAAGAATCCTCATCAGTAGGTTCAACTGAAGGGAAATTCATATAAATCTCAAGATCTGAAGACTTTCTTAAAAAAAACAAGAAAACTTGTTCGTCTCTAGGCTCCTATTTGCTGGACAGCAACAGCTGCAACATTAATAATAGAAAGTGCTATTTTCTGAGCATGTCCTGCGTGTCAAGCAACCTGAGAAAAGCTACATAACTTTCTTGACTGCGATGAAGTGGAAGAGACAGTGTTCCCTTCATCCTCTCCCTAGATGTCTTCTCCACAGTCTTGTGAGATTCAGTGAGAAAATGAGAGAAATAAAATACCTATATCCTCTGTTATAAGAATAAAATTGTATATCTGGGTAAAGAGCTTCCAAATCTCCTCAAAAAAGCACAGGGAAAGAAACAACAAAGAGATAACACTCGCTTAACACACTCTCTGCTGTCAAGTCTGTTCTGATTCAGCAAACCTCAGCTGGATATCCAAGGATTTAAATCTTTACAGCAGGACATGACCCATCTTTCTTCAGTGGAGTGGCTGATGAGTTTGAACCAAGAGCTCCTTGGTTAGCAGTCTAACACATTATCACTATTCCACCAAGATTCCTTAAACTATAGGTGGTCTTCAAAGTTTGCAAGGATATAGATATTTCTCTTTCTGACCACTGCTTTTATCTTGTTAGATGTGTAGCATACACAAAGCAAACTATTTACAATTCACCCTACATATTTACCACCCTCTAAGCCACAGGGAAGAAGCTAAGATAAATGACCTTAAAAAGAATACTTTTTCTTTAGAAAAATGTAAAGACCTCTAGTAGTTTTGGCAGGGAGCTCTGGTGGCCTAGTACTAAGAAGCTGCAGTGCAATCTCAGCAGCACACAGTTTGAATTCAACAGCTGCTCCATAGAAGTATGGGCAATCTCCTCCTTCTCCTCCTGTGTGATTTACTACCTCTGAAAATACACTGGAAGGCCAGCTGTAAGGTGGTTCTGACTTGATGGCAACAATTTTTCCCTATAAGGAACTGCAATACTTTGGTGGTTCAAATCTACCAGCAACTTCTTGGGAGAAAGATAGACAGTCTTCTCTTCTGTGATTTACAAACTCAGAAACCCAAAGGAGTGGCAACTATGTGTAGATTCCAACTCAACCACCATGAAAGAGAGAAAGAGCTGATTTTTTTAAAAAAAAATCATTTTTTTAAATTGTTACTTTTAATGGAAGTTACAGAGACTTTGGATTTCCATCCATTCATTGGTGCCCTTTACACCCTGCCCAATGCCCCCCTCTCCCCCAGTTTGTTCTTCTCTTTGGAAAGTAAAAGAAAAATTCATGGCATTATATTCTCTTTAACTTTTTAAAAAGTGGAGTTTTTTCCTTCTTAAAAATGTGATTTATATTTAATGTAGAATAATTATAGATTCAGTAAATAAATATGGAAAACAAAAAAGAGTGACAATATATTGAAGGTAGAATACTTGAATAAACATTTTGACTAGTTATTGATTTTCTAAAATATTCTTAATTAGATACTAAATAACCTTTGGGAAGGCTTGGAGACTGTGATGGGTTCTGAGCAATTATGGGAAAATGCCAAGGTATGGTACTATTCAGACTGAATCGTTAGAAGGCGGGAATGATGCACAGAAGGGTCCTCAGAAGAAAGAATTATCAAAGATACCAATAGTGCTCAGGTTGAGAAACTTACCAAGAAACTCTGTATTTCATTTCAACTTGCTATCACTTGCAAATTGACTATCAAATGGAAAACAGTCTCACTCATTCATAACAACCTAACATTGTTTGTTTTGGTGGATGGCTTTTCTGGACTTAGGATAGTTCTTTGGGCTTGTTTTGGGATCTTTGGCAGGAGGCTGTGTTACGATTATGTTGCCACAAGCCATCTTTGTGGTGTTCTTAGTGAGACTGAGAAGAGCATGTCACCAACAGCCTTTTCCATTCTATTGAGAGTAGCAAGACTACTTCTGTTAGCTATCCACTGTCATTGTCATGGAGACAGGCACGGATTGAGACAAGTGGATAATCAAAGCTAAAGAGACAGAGGAAGAGTAAAGGGTAAGAGAGGAACCAAGATAATGTGCTATCCAGAAACAAAGGAAGACAAACATCTGTTTATACTGAGTAGGATTATGGAAAGTTCAAGTTTTTTCAAATCTCCTCAATGGAAAATAGATTCAGAATTGTTCACTTTTGTGTTACACAACAAATATGAGTGATATTTTTAAACTTACTGCATTCAGATAGTCATGTTATTTAATAAATGATTTAGCTAAGTGCTTTTGTAATCTGAAATGCCAGATATCATAAGCAATGAATAAAAACAATAACAAGGAGAGAGGCAGGAAGACAGGTTTAAGGCTCTATCTGGGTGGATTCCATATAGTTCAAATGGGATTTTAGTTAGTCCTGAGATTGAAATAAACCAAAACAGAGAGTTTATGCAATCATACTACAAGACCCTTGTCACACATTTGCATTTTTTTCTTTTGGAACCTCAACCAGAAGCTCTCTAGCATCACTTGGAAAATTGATTTGCTTTATGTTTATTACTAATGATCAAAATGACAAAAATCATTTCATCAAATAAGGCACAGATTTCCAAAGTGTCTGTTCTAGAGTTCATCCCAATCTCTTTTTCACAATTTATCAGAAAAATCTATACTCTATCCTTTTGCATGAAAAACACACAGAATTAGAAGAATGATTATTATGAAATGGAATGACTACTACAGATGGGTGAATGGATCACATGGAAAAAACCTGTTTTGTATGTTTGCTTCTAATAAGTAGAGATTAAAAAGCAGTGCTGTTATACAATGCCTGCCTACATATCTGTTTCTTTTGCCTCTAGTCTTCATTTTCTCCTTTATATTTTTCTTGGTTCTCAAAATGCACCACAACATAATTAAGGGATCAAGTAACCCTTGATTGAGCATGAAAAAAAATTACAAAGCACAAATCAAGAAACTATCAGAAATCATAATCAATATTACCACTGCTGCTACTGTCTGGGCTAAGTTCAATGGCAACCTTGTCCCTCACCAGTTCTTTATATTTTAGAAAGCCTAAGAGCTTTGCTGTGATGCTGAAGACTGTGACAGTGATGTGCCAGTCGTGGTAATGGGTACTCATGGTGGACAGTGTTGGCTGGAGCTTCCCAACTAAAACAAGCCTGGAAAGCAGGAGCGGCATCCACTTCCAAAATGGCTTGCCTCTGGAAACTCTGTACGAATAGTGCTCAGGCCGTTTGTTCATAGAGTTTCTATGAGTCGTCTACAATTCGACAACACTGAACAACAACAACAACATCCCATGAGAAACATAGGCAAGAGTTGATGCTACAAACTTTGAGGACTGCAACTGGAGTTCTAGTCTTAGTTCTACTATGACTGCTTTTGTGGCATTGCAGAAGTGCTTTAAACTAGTAAAGCTTTAAAAGCTTACCATCGCTAAAATGGGAGTGATAACAACTCTTTGGTTTTCCCTCAGCAGTCAACTATTCATTTGAAAAGCCTGACACATAATTAGTATATGAGTAATGGTGTATCATTAGTGGTAGTAACCATTTTCATCACTATCCTCATGACCATTCTATTCCCATTAATTCATATGAATTCATAGGGAATCATAGCATTTTAGGAGGAAGTAATGAGAGTCTTTTTGCACCATGGACTGCCAAGAAAACAACAGATTCATCCTGGAGAGGGTTAAAACAGGCTGCTCCATGGAGGCAAGGATACTGGGGCTTCCTCTGACATAACTGAGACATGTCGTAAGGAGGGACAAGTCCTTGGAGAGGGATGTCATGCTTGGTAGGGTGGAGGGACAGCACAGGAGGGGAAGGCCCTCTGGGAGGTGGACTGATGCAGTGACTGGGGTGATCGGGATGGGTGTGTCAGAGGCAGTGTGATTGGCACAGGATAGAGCAGGGTTTAGGGCTGTTTTATATAGGGTCACTATGAGTGCAAGCGACTCAACAGCACATAACAACAACCACAATTCAAAGAAAATGTACTGCTAAAAGGACATGTGTGGCGAATCAACATTAAGTTGTTCTTTTGTTTTTTGGGGGTTTTTTTGGTGGCATGTTTTTTGGTGACTCCCCCTGCCCCTTGACAATGTTTCTTTAGTTCTGTGCAAATTCTATCATGCTTCTCAGAGACGGCAGTCTTTGAGAGTTTTATACATCATTTTTTAGGACATAGCAATCCATTGTTGCTTAATAAATGATATAAATAAGTGATTTGATTTGTTGGTAACATGAAAACAACAGAGCAAGCAGCATTTATTAGGTTCCTTGTTGAGTAATTTAGGTTGTTAAGTTTTGACATGCTTTTAAAAGGGTAAGACTAGATGGGGTATAATGAATGAGCTAATTTTAAAATTTATGATCTAGGTCAATAAACAAGAACTTTAAGTCTTTAGCATCATAGAAGAACACCTTTTCCCTCACGTAATAATAGGGATAATTTACAGTATTAGTAATGCACTATAAAATAATAATTTTATTTAAAAAAACTAACTACAGTGTTATATATCTACTGTTCTATGCTATTCTGTGAGGAACAGCCACACTCAGATAAGCACAAGGTAGTGGGTTTTGCCTGATAAAACTCATAGAGAAATAAAGGGAGACAGCATATTCATTTTTACATTTCATAACACCTCCTGCTTACATTAATACATCCATTGGTAATAAACATCAAATTTCATTTGCACATAGGCAGAAGAACTTTTTCAGGAAATCAGAGCACTGGACCTCATCAAATACCACCAAGTGTAAATACGACATTCATTGTAAATAGAAAAGTGCACATAATGAGATCTTACCAGTACTAATTGGTTTATTATTACCAGGTCCATGAATGATAATGGTCCTAATAAACCCACATTAGAATAAAGTCCCGAGCACTCCAATAAACCTAGAGTTATTTAATGTGCTTTCACACAAGGAGCATGTGCTGCTAATTTAGATTCTGCCGACGCAGCAGATTGTTATAACTTCAACCGCCGTGTGTGACGCTACCCAGTAGATGATAAGTGGGGCAGGTCAGTTCATCAGGCTTTATCACTAATTAACTGTAAAAACGCATGCTGCAAACTGCAGCAAAGAAAAGATTCGACCTTGCTAAATTAGACACGTTGGCAGGAGGGCAAATGAAGCTCTATTTCCAGAGCTACTTATTATGCAGTTGTTAAAAGATGTCCACTTTAGAAAAAGCCACATCCACCATGAAAACACAATGTATCAAGTCAACTCATATTTTATTCTCAGATCAAGAGCTAATCTCTGTTATTCTGTCTTTCTGCCTCTTTCTCCCTCTCTCTTCTGACCTTTTCCTCAAGCTTCTCAAACAAGCAAACAAGTCCAGGTTATTTTCAGTACTTCCAGCCATTACCTTTCTCACAGTGGCTTCCCGTGAATCCAGGGGGACAGACACATTTGTTGGGAGTCACACACGTTCCACCGTTTCTGCAGCCTTCTTCACAGAATGCTGTGACAGAAAAGAAACAGGAACTTTGCTTAGATGAAATAGAAACATGGGACACAACGTAAGCACTGAATACAATCCGTTTTTTGTTGCCTAAGAAAATATATCTGTGTTGAGAATTTTAAAACATCCAATAAACAAAAAGATATCAGTTTAGCAGTACTTTTTAACTGGCTTAAAGCAGATCAATTAAATAATGGAAATAAATTATTTAGCCTAGGACTTGGCAAATGCTAAATTGTAGCCAAGATTGGTGGCTATTTCTGTCACTATTACTAATATTACACTTGAAATAAAATATTTTAAATTGAATAACTAGAAAGGGCAGGATCAGGTTAAAGCAAAAGCTATTTAAGAACGATAATGTAACCTGTTCTTTATCATGAAACATTTTTCATGCCAGTAAAATCATGTTGAGATTATTTCAAAAGGCTAGTGATGGTCCATATAATTTGTGAAGCCATAATAAGTTGAACTACACTGTTAAATATTCAAGATGCTTCCTATATTTTGCAAGTAAAAAACAGTGGCTTGCCTTACTCATTAAAATACTGAGCACACACTAAATTGTTCTTTTAGGGGATACACTTTAATGCAGAAAAGTTGGCTCAAAGAGTGTGTACTTTTTTGAGGTTTTTGATAATCATTGCACAATTATTCCAACCCCTATTCTAGTGTTGTACCATTAGCCTTTTAGACCAATTGAATTCTACATATTACACACACACGCACACACACACAAAGAGTATCCTTCCCCCTTGCAGTATGAAAGACAACTGTATATATGTATATAATTGATCAATACCTCTTGTCTCCTCTATCAGACAGTAAGACCTGTAAGGAGAAGCAACATGATTGCTTCTTGCTCACCACAGAACTGCAGTCCCAATGTTAAAGCAGAGAGTAGATGTTCAAAATTTATCTGTGACATATTTTTCATAGGTTTTTTTGGATAGGAAAACTCTGCTCTCCCAATTCTATAATACTTTCATCTGAAATAATTTATTCTCAAATCTCACTGGATAACAAATTATTTAAGGTACTAAAACTGTATAATTTCTCATAAATGAAGATGACTGCAAATGGTGAATCCAGGATTTTTTTTACCTACCTAAGAGCTTAGTGAGCATAAGTTTTTCTTTTTAAATGTGGTTGTATTCGAAAGTATCATCGTGGGAAAATGTCACAGATGCATTTTCCCATCCTGATGTGGATACTATGGTTCTAACTACATGATGTTTTTAGAGAGCTGAACACAAGTTCAAGTATATAGAACTTCTGACAATATTGTCGTTTCGCACATCATTTAATATCCCCTGGACGATTGAACATTCTGCAGCTTCAGCATTTAATGGCAAGCTCCTTTGCCTCTATCAGAGGACAGTATTACCTTGGCTTTAGAATTTAAATACTATTTCTAGTTTCTAGCAGCCTTAGACTATATAAGTTTACACAGTCTCTGTCTTAGCAACAACACAAGACAAACACATTATGAACATATGTATACAAATGTATGCAAGATCTCTTGTGTTTAAACAAACAAACCCAACCACATTTTACTCATTTTTGTGAATGCTACTTCAGGTGAAATATTTAAAGTATAACTCTACATCAGAGTTAATAATGGAAGCCAGAAGCATTTTGCAAGTTAAATGTTATGTCTGGGAAGCTGGTAAGAAGTTTCAGGTGGCACCAGAGGACTGGAGACAGAAGGCTCAGGCTGGGTTTCTTCTGCAGAACAAGTGAAAGAGTTCCTAGTTCCTGACTACCTGGTTAGGGCACTCTGCTATTTCATAAGTGGCTCCCTTCCTTTTTCATCTCCTACACAGAAATGATAATAAAAGGGTTTGGTTTTCTTTTCTCTTTTTTTAAATTTTATACTGATTTATTTACAAAGTTTGAATACATTGTTTTTCATGGAAGATCCTTCCATTTCCTTCACACACACACACACACACACACACACAGATTGTACAACTTTATAATAGTAGGTTTTAAGGGGCAAGTATGCTTTATAATGGTCCAGGAATTTACAGATATCTGTAAGAAGATAGCATTAAGATGAAATGAGTTCATAATTTTTATTGATATTTTATTGTGTTTATAAGAACATGGATTTCCATTCATTCATCGTTGCACATTTTTCTCCCTGACCTCCCTCCCCGCCCCCGTGTTAGCATTTTTCTTTAGGAAAAAAGTTTTTTCATTGTTATACAGCACCCTCCCCTCAAGACCATTTTTCTATGAAGCTCTTATTCTGGACTCTTGTCATACCAATAATACCTAATCATATATTTCTTTTCTACAGTTCTCTCCCTTGTCTGTTTCAATGCTGTGTAGACTATTTATCTCCTCCTTTCTTAGTTTCCCTCCAACCCCACTTCAGTCCTGTTTTATAACACTGCTATTATACAGTATTGAGTTGATATTTGTAAGTGGCTTAAAGTAGTGTTTGGCACATAGTTGTCGTTGTTGCTGTTGTTGTTGTTGCTATGTGCTGTCAAGTTGCCTGTGACCCTATGTACAGCCACTCTGAAGCCTGCCCTGTCCTGAACTAGTCTCATTGATTCTGACCCCCAATGCTATGTTATGTATCTTTTTAAGTAAACTTAATTGACAAAAATATTTGTCATCATTGTGAAACTTGGGCTATGAATAAATTGCCCCAAACTCAGACAATAAAGTCTATCCTATGAAGCATTCAGTTTCAACTGTATAGATTCAAGGAGGCTATTGTTACTTATTATTTAGTTAGAAAAAGACCAAAGAACAACAAAAACTTGCTGTTATCAAGTCGATACTGACTCACAGTAACCTTCCACTAGGTTTCTAAGGATGGAAATCTTAACAAGAGGAGACTGCCCAGCTTTCTCCCATGGAGCTGCAAGTGGATTTGAACAGCTAGAGCTGCACAGCCTTTTGATTGGCAGTGCAACATGCTATGGACGACATTACTAGAGTCCTTCACAGTTACCAGTAAGAGAAGTATTTTGCTCATTGCTGATTTGTTTACTGTTATTATCTCTATTGTTCAACTGGAGAAGTGAATGTTCAGAAATCAAGTGCTCTCTCCAAGGATGCACAGGTAGTAAGAAATAAAGCTAAAATCCAAGCAAAGGCCATTATGGCTTCTAAACCTTCTTCCTTATGTGTTACAGTGAAGGTTTATTCACAATCTTATACTCAGAAGGATTATGTTAGTCCATTTTGGAATAGTACCTTTAGTCCTAATTGAGGAGATTAAATGTCCAATTTGTACATATTACATTAAATAAAGTGAATGGCAGGCTCTTTAAGTTCATGTATCTATTATCTAATCTTCATTTTTTTTCTGAGTTCAATTATATGTAAATCAATTTAGGCATATGTTATTTTTATATAATGTATCTGAAATAGACCTCAACAGATGGAATGTACAAGGATGAACTGAGAAATGTTTAATTGTGTTTTATTCACTGTGAAGAGGCATACAACTCTGTGGGTCTTTACAAATTTTGGATAACATTATGAAGAATGGGAATACTAACGTATTTAGTTGTGTTAGCATGGAAACTATACAAGACAAAGGCGTAGTCCTTAGAACAGAGAAAGGGGATATTACACGGCTAAAAGTCAGGAAAGATGTATGTCAAGAATACTGTATCAGGCTATTGTAGAACGAGTATTGGGGGCCTTAATTATGGGTGGCGGGAGGCATGGGTAAAGAGGAATGATATGTGTGAAGAGAAATGTATACAAATTTTATGAGCTTTGCATGTAAACCAGTATAAATTTTTTTCAAAAAATGAATGAAGCTAAATAAAAAATAATACTTTCATCAGAGTTGGTCAATCTGTATGATATAATCAATGAAGCTGTACTATATGAAGAGGAATATGGAATCAGAATCAGAAAAAGACTCATTAATAATCTGTGACATGCAGACAACACAACTTTATTTGCTAAAAAGGATAGAAGACTTTAAGAATTTATTAATCAAACACTATAGCCTTTCTTCGATATAGATTACATCTGAATATGAAACAAAATCAAATCCCCAAAATCCTCATAACTGGATGAATAAGCAACATCATGATAAACAATGAAAAGACTGCATTTAATTTTATTTGGGTCTGCAATCAACACCAACAGAAGCAGCAGTTCAGGGGGAAAAACAAAACAAAACAAAAGACTAAACAACCCAAAATAACAAATTATTAACTTAACTCGATAAATCTGCTACAAAAGATCTTTTCAAAGTATTAAGAAGCAAATACTTCACCTTGTGAAATAAGATATACCTGACTCAAGTCATGGTATTTTTAAGTACCGCATATTCATGTGGATGCTGGACAGTCAATAGGAAAGACAGGACTGATTTACTTGAATTATGGTGTTGCCCGAGTGTATTAAGTATACTGTAGACTGCCAGAAAAATAAACAAATCTATCCTGGGAGAGTTAGCTAGAATGTTGCTTAGAAGCAAGGATGGTGGGACTTCATGTCATATACTTTGGAAGTCTTCTCAGGAGAGACCAGTTTCTGGCAAAGGACTTGGTAAAGCAGACAATCAGTGAAAATAGGAATGCCTTCATGAGGTGGATTGACAATGGATCCGACAATGGCTTCAAACATAACAATGAAAAGGTGGAACAGACCTAAAAAGTGCTCTGTTGTGTGGCAAATGGGAGTCTATGGATTAGAACTGACTAGGATTGCAGTAAAAGAATTGATGTCTTGAGCTATGGTGTAGGAGAAGAACACTGAACATCCCATGGAGGGCCAGGAGAACAAACAGATATGTCTTGGAAAGGGTGCAGCCAGAGTGCTTTTCGGAGGCAAGAATGATGAGGCTTTGCCTCACATACTTTGGGCATGTTGCTAGGATGATGCTGAAAAGGGTGGAGGATTGGTGAAGGAGAGGAAGACCCTCAACTAGGTGGATTGACACTGTGACTGCTGCAACGAGCTCTCGTGTGTCAGGAAGTGTGAGGATAGCACAGGATAGAACAGGGTTCAGATCTTTCGTTCATAGAGTTGCTATGAGTCATACTCAACTGCACCTAACAACAACAACAACAACAAAGGATTGTGTCACACAACAATATCAGAAGTAAACAAGATAGATTGACAATGGGAAGATATTTTCAACATGTTTCCATTAAAAAAAATTATAGGTTACAAAAACCCTATTTGGTTAGCTTTATTAAAAATATATTAATTTTTCTTTCCAATATTAGAATACAGAAAGTTTACCATGTGGAAAAAAAAGATGTGAACAAGAAATTCACTGTCTACCCGAATAATATACATAATTTCAAAGGTTATAGAAATAAGAAGGAGCATGTGATCCAGAAAATAAGTTATTTGGCAAAAATCAAGCAAATCAATTCAAAGTTTTGTTTTAATATCTCATGTTATACCTAAACATATTCCCAACTCATTGTTTCTGAGAAGCTTGGATTGACCCTTGACAGGGTTTCCAAGGTTGAAAATCAATGCTAGGAGATTGACTAGGTTTCTCCGGCAGAAGCATTGGTAGATCAGAACTGAGAGAGGTCTTTGGGTTAGGGGTACACCACTTACAAATGACATCAGAGCTCTCCCTAAAAACATTATCGCATCCTAAAGACTATAGTCTAGATTGTTTATACTTTAGTAACTTCTTCATGATAACTATTAATACTGCGTTTTAAAAACTACTATTTACAAATCATTATTTAGTCAATTGTAAAATCAAAAGAGGCTAGATCACTGATATATTCTTCACTTAAGATATGATGAGATTATATGGCAGAAATTATAACCTAATCCTAACCCTAATTGACAGAAGACTGCAGAAGTTCAAGCTGAGTTTAGAAGAGGCTATGACACCAGAGATATTATTGCTGATGTCGTATGAATCTTGGCTGAAAGCAGGGAATATCAGAAAAAATGTGTATCTTGTGTTTTATTGACATATAAAGGCATTTGATCGTGTGGTTGACAACAAACTATGGCTAATCTTGAGAAGAATGGGAATTCCAGAACACTTAATTATACATGAATAAAATTTATACCTAGACCAAGAAGCTGTTGTCCAAACAGAACAAGAGAACACTGCATGGTTTAAAATCAGGAAAGGTGTACATCACAACTATATCCTCCCTCCATACTGATTCAATCTGAGCAAATCATCTAAGAAGAGGGAATTTATGAAAAATGTGGCAACAGAATTGGAGGAAGGCTCATTAGTAAAACGCATTACAAAGATGATACAACCTTGCTTGCTGAAAGTGAGGAGGGCCTGAAGTGCTTGCTACAGACAATCAAGGACTAAAATTTTAATATGGATTACATCTCAACAAAATCCCCACCCCTCAAGAAAACAAAATCCCCACCACTGGGACAGTGGGAAACATTATGATATATGGAGAAATGTTTGAATTGTCAACAATTTCATCTTGCTAGGATCCACAATCAACATCCTTGGTACCAGCAGACAGGGAGGAGATCAAGAGATGTACAGCTCTGAGAAAGTCTGCTTTCAGGGATCTCTCCAAAGTTCTGAAGAGCAATGATGCCAATTTAAAGTCTAAAGTGTGCCTGATTCAAGCCACAGTCTTTACAATCACCTGCTGTGCATCTGAGAGCTGGACAGTGAATAAAGATTACAGGAGAAGAATCAATATATTCGAGTTGTGCTGTTGGAGAAGAGGGCTGAATATCCTATGGACAGACAAAAAAACAAATGGATATGTCTTGGGAAAAAGTGCAAGAAGATTCCTTAAAGGCAAGAATAATGAGGTTTCATCTGACATATTTTTGACATCTTATTTGGAGAAGCAATCCTGGGAAAGGGACATCATGCTTGGGAGGGTGAAGGGTCACTGAAGGACAGGAGATACAGTGATACAGTGTCTGTGGCAATGAAGTAGACTGTGCTGAGGATGATAAGGATAGAGCAGGATAGGGAAGTGTTCAGTTCTATTATTCAGAGAGTCGTTATGAGATGTACTTGATGGTATTTAGCAACAACAACTCTCATCCTAATTATTGGTGACTGGAACACAAACGTTGGAAACAATGAGGAAAGGAGAAAAAGTACAGTGAGAGTGCTTTATGGGGGCAAGGATGGCAAAGCTTCATCTCACATATTTTGGACATGTTGCTAGGAGAGTCTCTAAATCTTAGAAAGAGAGAGAGCATGTTAGCAAAAGAGAAGAAAACCCTGAGTAAGGTGGACTGGCATGCTGACTGGAGCATGGGCTCAAGTGTTTCGGTGATGAGGAGGACAACACAGGATGGGGCACAGTTCAGATCTGTTGTTCATAGAGTTACTATGAGTCATAATAGAATTCATGACACTTAACAACAACATGAGATCCAACTTCTTATTCCATATTGATGAGCTGAGGAACCCACCGCGATTCACTACTCCTCCCTAGGATTATTATTCTCAATAATACTCTCAACAAATCAGATTGATAAACATCATACCATGAGCATTAAATGACTGGTGTGAAACTTCCAGGATCAAGCAAAGCCATCTAAATGTGCTCAAGAACTCAATGTGATCGTTGCTCTTTATCACCGGTACGCTGATGTTTCAGGTAATAAGCATCCTCCCACGTGTTCACTTAACCATTCATTCCTCAAATACTTACTACACATGCATTATGAACCAGGCTCAGTTCTGGAGGATGTTGATACAGCAATGAGTAATGCAGAGCAAAAGTCCTGCATTATGGAACCTTTCTCTTTAGTGAGGGCTCATTGTTTATTTTTTCCTTGATTAGGTGACCTGAGTAGAAATCTGTGGTTTGCAATGGAACATGACATCACAGCTCCTTTGCAAGCTCAGGGAAGCTCAGGCAACAGAGATAAGTGAGTTACTGTATTATTTCCTAGTCAACCACTTCCATTCTCCAGACTCAAAAGTTCAGCATAAATAGATTATGGATATATAATGAGATTACAGAGCTGAATCTGTCATTCCAGTACCACTGTTATTACTTTACTGCCCTGGAGGAGACTTTGGGTTGGATCAGCTCTAAAAAGAGAGGATGCTATATTTGCAAGGATACTTTTTATTGTGCAAAAAAATAAAATCACAAAACTCAAAGGTAAGGGAGAGTTAATTTGTAAGATTAGACCAATTTTGCCTTAATACAACAAAGTACTCAGTATATGAAATGAAACTTGTGCCTGATGGAAACCAGCTGAGAAACTGGGGTTGCAAATGCCAACCCTCTAAATGTCTGATTTCATCACTGTGATCAAAACAAAAAGAATGCTTCTAACCTAATAAAAAGTAATAGCCCTTCATATTCTAAACACTTCATACAATTCTCCTCAACTTTTACTAGCATACATTTAGTTCCTGGGGATACTCTGGATTGCTGAGAAAATGAGGAAACAAATAAATTTTAACACCATCTGTCAGGAGAGAGAAACATCTCCCCCCCCCACCCAACCCCGTCCCCCGAACCTTCTTCTACATGGGGCAGAAAATTCCAGAAGCCCTTTTCTGATGTTTTTCTGCCTTCTTTGACAATCTATCATTAGGAAAGCAAAGAGACTGAATCTAGTAATACATTTTAGAAAATATATTATTATTAAAAATTTAAAATTGAAAATCTAAAAAAAATATATGTTGAGATGTTTACTTCACTTGAGAGAAAGAGGATGAGAGGGTAAATGCCATATGATTCTCAATCTCATTGCCTTGCTGTCAGAATTCAGAATTAATTAATAATTGACCTTCTAGCAGGATTCCAAGGCTGTAGATTGCATGGAAGGAGGTTATTTATCTTTCTTCTGAGGAACCACTGGTGGATTAGAAATACCAGAGAGATGTCATCTTTGGGTTAACAGTGCAACTCCCCATGGACAAGTCCCTATGTACAATGCCATTGGGGCTCCCTACCATACAATCTTTGTTCTTTGCCAATGAATTGGAAATGACTTACAGTTGACCCTCCACTGGGTTTTCAAAGGCTGTAAATCACAAAAGAGGAGACTGTCTATTCCATGGAACAGTTGGTGGATTTAAATCACACGTCTTTGGGCTGGCAGCACAACTCCTTAGCCAGCACAACTCCTTAGCACTAGGCAGCCAGAGCGCCCTGTCATATGATTAGGTACAAATTATTGTTCCATTCTTGGCTTCTGCTTTGTGTACTGAGTTAATAGGCATGATTTATATTATTCCTAACATCCTTTTTCTGATGCATCTCTGTCTTCTTGACTCAAGATATCATCGCATATTTATCAAAGTAATTACTAAAACACTAAATAAATAAAAGGTGGCAACTTAGGCCAATGATAATAGTGTTATAAACTACACATTAGCATTCATTTTAGTCAGTGTATCTAAAAATCTAAAGATAGATAATTGTTGTTGTTGTTGTTGTTGTTGTTGTTATGTGCCATCAAGTTGCTTGTGATTCATAGCAACCCTATATACAACAGCCCTAAACTTTGCTCTATCCTGTGCCAATTGCACTGTCTCTGACACACCTACTCCCATTACCCCTGTCACTGAATCAATCCACCTTATTGAGGGTCTGCCTCTCTTACGCTGTCCCCCACCTTCCCAAGCATGACATCCCTCTCCAATGACTGGTCCCTGCTTGCAACATGTCCAAAGTATGTCAAACGAAACTTCAGACCCTTTGCCTCAAGAAGCATCTCAGTTTCATCCTCCCCAGGACAAACCTGTTTGTTCTCCTAGCAGTCCAATGGTATTCACACTCTTCTCTAGCACTGCAGCTCAAAGACATCAATTCTCTTTCTACAATCCCTAGTCACTGTCCAACTCCCCAAAGCAGACTATGGCTCAGATCAGGCACAAGATCGATGGAGAATAATAAAAACCAGGGCATACTCAGCATAAACTAGAAGCCAATTTATGTGTATTGTGGAGTGCGTTGCTAGTGGATGGTGTAAATTTTCCTCATTTCCTTGATGGCAGCCTTCTTCTGGGGACTCAGTATGTAAGTCAACCTTAGTCAGCAAGCCAGCTTGGCTGACAGTTTCACGTTGTGTTTTCCTACTTAGCTTTGTCAGCAACACCTCCACATTTGCTTTACTTTCATTCTTCACCTTGTTCAGAAGATTTGAAGACCCCTTCAAATATTTGAAATTATTTATTTGAAATTTTCATATGGTATGAATTACTGGAATGTAGTGTGTAAAGGCCAGAGACGATGCTGAACACCTACAGGACACAGGGCTTCCACACACAACAAAGAAATTGCCGTGCACAAAATGTGAGCAGAGAATCTCTGGTCCAGCATCACCCTGCAGGAGTGAATTCTCTTACTTCACTTTCTTTTCCCATTCCTTCTCCTACTTAACCCCTCTACTCCCACCTGTAAAACAAACAAACAAACAAATCAACAATTTAATATGTAGAGAAGAAGTGAGAGTTAAAACCACTCAAATGACTAGTTTGCTTTGCCAACTATCCAGGTGCCTATAATTGTCACTATTCAGCTTTCTATTCTGATGTCATGTGTCCAGTATATTACATAATTTAATATTTAATCATTGAGAGGGACAAATATCACTTTATAACACGTGTTTGTAAGATTGAAAATGTCAATAACTTCATCTTACTTGGAGCCACAACTTACCAGCAGTCAGGAGATCAGGAGACATATTGCACTGGAAAAGTCTACAGTCTGGAACATCTCCAAATTCATTGAGGAGTAACAATACTAGTTTTAGGAGTAAGGCATGCTTGATTCAGGTCATGGTCTTTTCAATTACTTTCTATGCTGCCGAGAATTAGACAATGTATAAGGACAGAAGACCACAGAAAAGAATCTTATAACAAAAGTTTACCGAATATTCCTGGGCCTCCACAAGAAAAAGACTTATAGCCCAACTACAAAATGGATAAAAGACATTGAAGGAATTTTCACAGAGGATGATACTTGAATGGCAAACAGACACATGAAGGAATGCTTCAAATCACTGGCAATAAGAGAGATGCAAATCAAAACCACAATGAGGTACCATCTCACTCCAGTAACAGTGGCAAAGTTTAACAGGGTAGCAAGTAATAAATATGAGAGAAGATGTGGCAATAAAGGAAGTCTTTCTTATACATTGTTGGTGGGATTGTAAAGTGGTACAACCATTCTGGAAGGTAGTTTGGCACTTCCTCGAAAAGCTGAACATAGAATTTCTATATGACTCACCTATTTCACTACCTGGAAAATACTCTGAGAAAATGAGAACTGAGGCACAAACATAGATTTGTACACCAACGTTCATGGAACCATTATTCACCACCACAAGAACATGGAAACAGCCTAAATGCCCAAACACAAGTGAATAGATTGAGAAATTATGGTACATTGAACAATGGACTACTATACAGCACACAGGAACAATGATTTTGTAAATTATTACCCAACTTGGCAAGGAATGGAGAGCATTATGCTGAGTGAACTAATTCAGTCCCACAAGGTTAAATACTGTATAAAACCATTATTGTAGAATGAGTATTAGGACCCAAGGGAGGTGAGAGATGTTTGAAGCAGAGAGATGAGGATGTGCAGGGGG
>NW_006399859.1:2353471-2384242 GCF_000299155.1 Elephantulus edwardii
TCTCTCAGGGAGGAGTGATAGGGAATGGGAAAGGACACACTGACAAGGGAGATTAATCCGAACTGGCTTTGACAAGCACTGTGGCAATGGAACAATTAAAACGGACTTTTGGGGGTGGGGGGGAAGAGAAGAGGAACAAACTGCGGGGGAGGGTAGAGAAAACAGTGCAACAATGAATGAATGGAAACCAAAAATCTCTGTAAATGCTCATTAAAGTTAATAAAATTTGAATTAAAAAAAAGAATGATAGAAAAATTGCTGCCTTTCTACTGTGGTATTGGGGAAGACCTATTAAACGACATTGTATTGTAGAGGGTCAATTCATTCTTTCAGCACTATTACACGTGCATCATATTATTCTCACTGCAGATGAAGAAGCTGGCTTGAAATAGTTAACAAAGGACATCTTGCTACTAAAGTTTCAGCCCAAAGAATGAATCTTACCACTAAGCTGTTCACATTTATGGCTGTAGTATATACTGTGAGTTAATAATATGCCAGGTGTTAAGTCTAAAACTAGTCATGAAAATTGCCCCCATCATCAAGAAGTGCACACTCAAGAAGCAGAGAGCAGCACAAACAAAGCCACACATAACAGTTTGTGGTGAAGGCCACTTAATAGTATGAACAAACTGTTGTGAGAACACGTAGAGAAATGTGACTAATTGTGGCTGGTAGTCTGGGAAAAAGTTCTGCAACAGAGCTGACATTTGAGTTACATATGGAAGACAAAGTGGGGTTTTTAAATGGCTGAAGAAAGTAGGAAGAGGGTCATTTCAGGTCAAAGTTTTGTTTTCAGTGAAGGCAAATGAACAGAAGAAGAAAATGAATAGGGGTTTATAACTCACATTATGATGACATCACTAAACTGTCACCGTTGACTCACAGCAACTTTACTTAGGGTTGCCAAGGCTATAAATCTTTAGAAGAGGAGACCAGGCATCTCTCGCCTCCAGAGGATGTAGGGAGTTTGAACCACTGACCATTCGGTCATGCACTATGTCACCCGAACTCTTTTGACAGCAAATTTCACAGGAGGAGATTGTGTATCCTTTTGCCACATAGCAGATGGTGAATAAACGAAGTTAGAGGGTGAATTTTTAAAGAAAATATAGAAAACCGTACAAAGAAGCAGAAGTATTTAAAATACACATCTCAATTTCTTTATCCTTCTCACTCCTGTCTCCTAACCATTACTCAGCTATGCACATTATTTGATGCACAATAGTGTCTGTCTAGACATCTATTTACAGACTTCTCTTTTGTTCTGTACATTATTCTAGATAATTGACTTAAGGCTGTGCTAATTTAACTAGGACTACAATAAATATTAGGAACTAAATTTTATGCCAAAATACCTCCTATACATAAACAGGAATTCAGAATGCTTAAATTTAGTATTTGCTATATGTTATATTGTTTATTCCATCTATAATTTATTATAATTGAAAACTGCAGCTATGACTTAAAGATTTACTTTCATAGGCCACTAAACTACAGATATTTATTATAGACATTTATCTATAGCATTTTGTGAAAGGATGAGTACATAGAGCTAGTGAGAGTATAATTTTGAGGCCTTCAAACTGATGTTAGTCTTAGCTCTAGAACAATGAGCATGCTATAAAATTGTGTACAAGTGCTGCTTTCCATGGATGTAATCAAGGGACTGAGCTATATGAAGTAGAAGGTAGATAGGGATTGGAGTAAGATTCAGTAGTAACTTGTAATATGAAGATAATATAGCCTTGTTTGCTGAAAGCAAAGAAAATTTGAAGCATTTACTTACAAAGACAAAAAATAAAAATGTTCAGAAATGGATCAATAAGCAACATCATGAAAAAGAGGTAAAAGACTGAAGATGTTGAGGGTTTTAATTTGCTTGGACCCATAAGAAATGCTCATGGATGTAGCAATCAAGAACTCAAATAATATATGTTGTTGCTGTGTACCATCGAGTTGGAAGCGACCCATAGCTGATCCTCCAGTGGGTTTTCAGACACAGTTGATTGCATGGGAGGAGATCGCCAATCCTGTGAAGCAGCTGGTGGATTTGAACCACACGCCTTTGGGATTGCAGGGCAGCTTCTTACCATTATCAGGCTATCAGTGCTCCTTAAATTATATATTGCATTAGGAAAATCAAGGACCTCTTTCAAGTGTATGTTAAAGCTGAAGGAGCAACTATATATCATGCAGAACCTCAGGGTGGTGGTGTTATGTATCACTGCACTGGAACAGAACCTAATTCATAGCTGCCCTCCAGCGGGTTCAGGATCACAATTACTGGAAGACAAGCAATGAGGCAGGAGTGGTGACTATGACTGATATACATAGACAGACTTGGAGTTATTTCACAAAAGGCTGTTCTCGTCTTCATTCTCACAAGATACCCATCAGTTTTACATAAATATTTAGGACAGCTAAAATTGTTCTGCAATTGACCTTCACCAGGATAATCACTTTGGTTGCTTATCAGTAAGGAATTAAAACATTATCCCACAGGCACACAGCTCGAATCCACCAGCTGCTCTGCAGGAGAAAGATGGGCAATCTCCTCTCATGATTTAGTGCTTCTGAAAACTCACTGAAGGGCCCAACTTTGGGTCACTTCCAACTACACAGTACAAAATAACAACAGAATAATCACTGGAAAAGGACACCCTGGTTGGTAGAAGACCAACTGAAATAAGGGAAACCATCAATCAGATGGATTGAGAGAACAATCACAGGAATGGATTAAAATACAATTTCTCAATCGTAATGAAGACACAGGGTCATGCAATGTTTTGTTCTGCTTGTTACAAATAAAGTAGGCAACAATCAGAGACTATTCAAAGGCAATTGTTGATTGCCTTTGAGTCCAACACGACTCATAGCAATCCTATGAACAAAAGGCCTGAAGCCCCTCTGCAACTATCAACATTCATCAATGTTCACAGTTTCCCGAGGCATGTTGTTTACAAAGGCAATTAACCACCTAAATTACAATATTGCCTATTTTCCCATAATCCCAATTCCATTCAGCCTAAGAGTAGAGGCTTTTCATTAGAAAGGCAGAGTTATCATGTTAAATTTGATTATGTCTTTATGAGCTGAAAATCTCTGAAATATGGAAGTGGAAGAATCCTACCAAAGAGAGAATCATTTCAGTAAGGACATAGTTAAGAATTT
This sequence comes from Elephantulus edwardii, assembly GCF_000299155.1. Classification (NCBI taxonomy): domain Eukaryota; kingdom Metazoa; phylum Chordata; class Mammalia; order Macroscelidea; family Macroscelididae; genus Elephantulus; species Elephantulus edwardii. The sequence continues at coordinate 2,356,646 of NW_006399859.1, forward strand.
AAGATTGGAAACTGAGGATGACCTGAAGTGCTTGCTACAGAAGGTCAAGAACTGCAATCTTCAATATGGATTGAAGCTCAACATCAAAAAAACAAAGATTCTCACCACTGGGCTAATTGGCAGCATCAGTATGGATGGTGAAGAGATTGAGATGATTAACAGTTTTCATTTACTTGGTTCCACAGTCAACACTCTTGGTAACAGCAGCCAGGAGACGAATTGCATTGGGAAAGTCAGCTGTGAGGGACCTCTCAAGAGTACTGAAGAGCAATGACATCAGGCTGGAGACTAAGGTGCACCTGATCCAGGCTATAGTCTTTGCAATTCTGTGCTATGCATTGGAGAGTTGGACAATGAATGGGGATGATAGAAAGAGAATTGATGTCTTTGAGCTGTGGTGCTGGAGAAGAGTGTTGAATATACCACGGGCTGCGAGGAGAACAAACAGATTTGTCCTGGAGAGGGTGAAGCGAGAATGCTCCTTGGAGTCAAGGATTCTGAAGCTTTATCTGACATACTTTGGGCGTGTTGCAAGGAGGGACTGGTCCTTGGACAGGGACATCATGTTTGGGAGAGTGGAGGGACGGCGCAGGAAAGGAAGACCCACGATAAGATGGATAGATTCTGTGACTGGGGTGGTGGGAATGAGTGTGTTTGAGACAGCGAGGTTGGCACAGGATAGAACAGCGTTTAGGGCTCTTGTACACTGGGTCGCTTGAGTCGCAAACAACTCGATGGCACATAACAACAACAATTACTCAATCCAGAACCTAGTTTGCCATAGGATGGAGAGGACAGTTGCAGATTTGTTATCCAAACAACTCAGGTGCTTGAGTAATTCTTCTGTACAGTCTATGGCTCACTGAGTGATCAAGAATATGGCTTTAAAACAAGAGATATAGGTTCCCATCTATTTGAACCCTTCTGGAATGACTGATTTGGAAAAATTGTTTCATCTCAAACATCAAATTATTTGTAAAATGAGAATTGTAGAGTCTATTATAAATGAAACAGAGCCCACACATATAAAGGGCTCAATGAAATTTAGTTCTTCTGAAGTCCATCAGCCTCTTACTCTCTAATTACTATAATGAAGCATTTTCTTCCCAAATATTAAAGCACTTTCAAGACTGCCTTCTGCTAATTGGTTTATAATTACATCAATGCCAATGTTCGAGAGCTTGCTGAGCACTGGACATTAGCAAAGACATGACAAGATATTAAGACAAAAACCCTGAAAAGAAGAGAGTAAACGGTAGTGTCCAAAGTTCAGGAAGTAAACTGAGGACTCAATTTACTGTGAAATATTAAGGCAGTGGTCAAATGATAGCTTTGCAACAGAAACTCTGAGAGCAGTTCAACATTCTGTGTTGAGTATTTACAGGAGCACAAAGAAATGGAAGGCTGAAGAGTGATGTCTGTGAAAGGTGGTTGAGGAGAAAGCCCTGAGAGACGAGGTCAGAACGTCTCTTGCTGTGCAACCATTTTGGAGCCAAAACGTGTATTACCCCTGGAGGTCACAGTCTAGAGAGTTTTAAAGAAATAAATACCAATCACCTCTCCTGGATCAGTGATTTTATATAACCACATGGGACTAGATATTAAATCTTGAATGAATATAGAGCTAACTGGAGTGACAAGTACTGTAGCAGCCAGTAATAAGGCTGCATCAGAGTTTCCAGAGGGTTTGCCTTTTCTTTTCCTTCTTAGCCTTGAAATTGTAACAGTTCCTCAGGCTTGTAAAATACTGTGTGCTTTTGCTTTAAGGACACCTTGTAACAATCCGAAAAGGTAATTTGGAATGATATCTTCATTCTGTAGATGGGGGAAACTGAGAGAGGAGCAGCTGGTTAACTTAATCAAGAAAAGGTCAACCAGAAGGCTGAGAGGAAAGAACTCATGCCTTTGGGAGCCTGGTCCTGGCCTGAACTTAGTTCACAGCATCAGTACCTGAGAAGTGAGGCAAGCTTTATTGAATAGGAGGAAGCTGGTTTGAGAGTTTAATAAATAAGAAAGGAGGAAAAGAAATATAAGAGGAAAGATTAAGGAAAGGAGAAAAAGGATAAAGAAAATCAATGGCATATAAGATCCTCCAATAAATCTTCACGTGACTCCAGACCTCTCAGCCTTTCAAATGCCAAATGCATACTGACCAGAGACTTTCAGATGGCAGCTTCCTGGATATGGGCAGTCGGGTACAAAGATTTTTTGTCTGCGGTATTCTAGCTGTATGAACTGTGCTAATCTAAAACTATTTCTAAGCTTTATCTTTCTATTGGACAAAATAGAAAATCAATAATATTAGCATATTCTTTACATTAATTAAATGTTACTCAGTTCATGTCCTTAATCTGACATGCCCTACAGGTGAAAATTCTTTTTAATGATATCATGGCTAATGTTAGTAGTGGGAGTCGTCATCACATACTTCCTATGCACAACTGAAAAACTCATCCAAGAAAAATATTTTGACATGAAGAAATGTAGGCAAATGAAAACCTATCTCATACTGTTACCAGGCCGTCATTTATAGCTTATTAAATGAATTCTTTTTTCAATTCTATACTGGAAATATCTCAGCCAAGGAAATTAGAGTTCAAACTATTATCATTTTATAAGATGAGAAAAAAAACAATTATAAAAAGCACTGTTTGTGGGAAGATTAAGAAAACATATATTTGACCTTTCATTAGCTGCCTTTATTAGCCCTTATTTGCCTTTTCATTAGCTGCCAGGGTCCTCTGAAGTGAGCCTTGCTGATTAGTGTCTGCTTTCATTCTGCACATACCTGCTGAGCTTCAAGCCTTCACCATGGCCTGGGTATCTATCTGTCTTTCTAGATGCTCATCTATATCCCATCTACAACACGGGCAGCCTTCATTCTTGTGCTAATGTTATTTTGGAAAGGTTTAGGCTCAAATCCCTCAAAATGTACTTCTAATTTATGGGTATTGGTGGAAGTAAAAAGGCAAAGTTCATCAAATCAGGCCAACCTGGAGTCAGTCATGATCTGTGTGACCTTCAGCAAGTTATTTAAGTACTTTGAGTCTCGGTTCCTCCAGTTGTCAGAAGAAGACATCAATAACTGTTTTCAGGATGGGTGAAGATTAAAGGACAGGTTAAATGTGAAAGCAGGTAGCACAGTGTCTAATGCACTGCTTCCCTCTCCAGAAGTCATTTTTTGTACTTGTCACCAGCACTGTGGGCCCTAGCCATACTCCTCCAGGTACAACTCTCCAAACATGCTGAGCTTTCTCCTCTATGTGTACTATTAGACTACATGCTAATAGGCATGAAGGGAGTAAGTGAGATGCTCTTGCTGACTAGTTCTTAAAGGGACTATAAGTAGTTTGCAAGCGGCTCGTGTTTCTGCTCAACTCATCAGCAATCTCAGCTGGAAGGATACCTTCTCCTCAAGAGGACTTCAAGATGCCTCTTTCACCCTCAGGGTGAGGAAAACATTGGCTATGATCCCAACAAAGAAACGACAGGTACAGAACACCTACACCAAGATAACAGAAAAGACTCCTCCTCTCACAGCCTCGAGGCGTCAGCATTTGGACAAGGCTGCCGCCAGCATTTGTGCAGAATGACCAAAACATCATCATCATCATCATCATCATCATCACAGAACCCCAATACCGAGGACATAGGCAAATATATCTTCAGAAAGCATTTGAGAACAACTGGGCTCCAAGGACTACAACTGGACTGGCCTTACATAAGCTAAGAATCAGCGAGAAGGAATTTGGAGTAAGAAAAGTGAATACAAAAGAACATAAGTAACCTAAAAGTACGAAGGAAAAAACAACCCTTCACAAAAACATAACCTTTATAGGATAAGAACACACTGATTAGTATCCAGAATGGACTGAATCTATTATTAAAGCTATAATTACTGAGAGTCACTCTTCCTTCACCCCCTCATTAATATTATTGCTTGTTAGTGAAGACAAACACATAAACAAACAAATAAACAAACAAAAGTAAGATTTATATCAGAATCCATAGCAGGCCTTGGCAATCTGTTTTTAATAATATTGTTCTTAACATTTATTTAGGGGGCAACGGTGGCCTAGTGGCAAGAAGCTGTGCTGGAATCCTGAAGGCATGCATTTCAAATCTACCAGCTGCTCCAAGGGAGAAGTAAAGATGGACAATCTCTCCCCGTGCAGTTAAAAACCTGCTGGAGGGTCAGCTATGGGTCGGTTCTGTCTCGATGGCACAAAATAAATATAACATTTCTTAAAGTTTCAATTATAAAACATAGTTTCAACAATTTTCATTTCCTTTATGTGTCAATTAAAGAAATCCTCTAATGATTGTTTATTCGTCTGTTCAAAAATTACATATATAAAAAGTTATATACAAACTCTGTGGCATATCAGGTATTCTCTCAGGTATTGAACATAATAACTATGATCAGAGCAAGTGGTATCGTTGGTCTTGTGCTAGTGTTACTTTGGAAAGGTTTAGGCTAAAATCCCTCCAAAGGTACTTTCAATTCATGGGCATTGGTTAAAAGTAAAAAAGCAAAGAACAAGGAATTTGAACCACCCATCACTGAACAACGGACTTGAACCCTCTCTTATCCTGGGCATCCTCATAATTTCTGACAAACTTGAGTCCATTGCTGCCATCACTAAGTCAACCCATCTTGCTGGGAGTCTTCCTCTCTTTTGCTAACACTCGATCCCTCCAAGTATGGTGTCGCGGTCTAAGAAATAGCAACAGGTTGAAAGTGTGAAAGAGGAAGCTTTGTCATCTTTTCCTTCCAAGAGCACTCCGGCTGCCCTTTTTCCAAGTGGTGGAGAAAATAAACAAACACATAAAAATACAGAAATCAGGTGACACAGTCCATAGGGAGCTGCATTGCTAATCCCAAAATTGTACCTTTCTGGTGGTTTAAATTCATCAGTGGCTCCATGAGGAAAAGATGACCAATGTCCTCCAGTGATTTACAGCCTCAGAATACCCACTAGAGGACCAGCTATGAGTTGGTTCTCCTTCCATGGCAATGAGTATGAGTCTTTTGAGTTTATGAAGAAACGTAAAACAATCTCGCTCTCTCACTGGCATTAAGTTGAAACTAACTCTTAGCTGATCCTCCATTGTGTTTCTCAGGCAATAAATGTCACAGAAGGAGGTGACCATCAGAGGGGCATGGCCTTTGGGTAAATTGTGCATTCCCCTAACTACTATGCTACCAGAGAATAGCTATATCCAAAAGCTACTGGAATGGAGAAACAGTGTCAAAGTAGTAAGCATGACAGAAAACATCTAAATTACCAGATTAAATGAATTCTCCTCAAAAGTGTGTTTTGTTATAGGGCTGAACAACTTGGTGGGTAGAAGGAGGGGTGGGTAAAGGAAATGGGAAGGATCCAGTGTGAAAAACATTGTATACAAACTTTGTAAGTAAAATAGCATAAAATAGAAATTTTATTTAAAAATGGTATGTTTTGATTATATCTTAAATTGGGAAAAATATTGGAATTGCTGGTCACTATATGTAAAGGCAATGAACAAGAATGATAGCAGAAAAATTGATGCCTTTGAGTTGTGGTATTAGAGAAGAGTATGTAAGATCCCATGGAGTGCCATGGACAAACAGATATGTCTTGGAGGAAGTGAACCAAGGTGCTTCTTAGAGGAAAAACTTTATCTCACATACTGGGAACCCATTGTTAGGAGGGTCCATTCCATGGGAAAAGTACTATCATGCTCAGAAAAGGGGAATGTCAGGAAAAGAGAGGAAGACTCTCAGAGGGATTGACAGAGTAACTTTAACAATGGGCTCAAGAATGTCAGGCATGGCAAGAATGGTAAAAGATAGAACAAGGTTCAGATCCATGAGTTCCAGTCTTCTTGACAGTGCCTAGTTAGTAGCAACAACATCTGTAAAGGCTGAGAAGCAAAGGCGCTGCAGACAGGAAGAAAAGGAAGGGAAAGATGTAGACATCAGCCTATAACAATAGAAGTAATGTCCTGTACTAGAAGTACAATCAGGCAAGGAAGACTGATGGCATTTTGGAACATGAATACAAAAGCAAACAAAAATAGTGGATAGGAGAGGATACAGACTCTCAGACTAGGAGTTACCTGGGCTCAGAGGAAACACCTCCAAGGTGTAAGTGCAGAGATGTCCCATTATCAGATTTAGAAAGTCTGTGGCGAGGCACAGCATAAGGTAGAGCATTATCTAACTGATTTATTTCAAGAGTGCAGTAATAAATTGTAATGATTACAATTTAACAGATTGTGGAACATTTAATGAGGGGACAAATCAATTCATGTTCATTCAGTTGACATCAAAGGACATTACTGCCATTAGATACAGCCATGCTGAGGACACATTGACCAATGCTCACTACAGTGGAGTATTCAGTTAAACTGCAATTCACTAACACACTATAATCTACACAGTGGAATTTATAAGCACAAAAAGTAACACCTTAATTATCAAAGGTATCCCAGCATTTGCATTCTAAATTGCAAATGGTCATGGTCGGCTCCTAGATCTGCCTAAACATGAAGTAAGAAGGAAATGACTAACATAAGAGAAAGAGTGATCTGTGTGTTCAAAAGAAAAGCTTTGGCACTCCAGAGTAGGATACTATATTTCAGGTGAAATCAACAACATCCAAAACATCATGAAATTTTAAAATAATTTTTTCAGGGTTTGTTGCAAAGTCTTTACTGGATACGTTTTTCATGCTGACTGAACTATCATTGAGGCAACCAAAGTACTCTTTAGAAGCAAAGATGGCAGCACTTTGTCTCATATATATTGGGCATGTTGTTGGGCTGGTCTATTCTACGGGGAATAAAACCATCATGATTGGAAAGGTGGAGAGTCAGCGAAAGAGATTCATATCATAAATGTAACAGTGGGCTCAGGCATGTCAGAGATGATGAGGGCGGTACAGGGTAGAGCCCGATCTACTGTTCATAGAGTTGCTATGAGTTGTTGGCTATTCAACAGTACCTAATAACTACAACGACATACATCCACGAAGGCTGTGAATTAAAGATGCTATAGGTAAGAATGAAAAGGGAAAGACACAGAGATCAGACTTTAAAAACAGAAGTAATGTCACACATTAGGAGCAGAATCAGGCAAGGAAGTTTGATGACATTTTGGAACAGGAAGATAAAACAAAAAGAGGATAGGAGGGGATGCAGACTCTCAGACTAGGAGCATCTTGGTAAGACTTGTCAACAGGACTCAAGGAGGTGCTGGTGAATTGCAGGTTTTTTGCAGTTATACAGAGCAACATAAGCTGATTATCTCCTCACCTCCCCCTGTCCCATGCTAACAGCTGCCAGGCCCTACATTATAAGACGGTTGATGAACGGACCTTTTATCTCCTAGAGTTTTTATAAAAATTGACTGTTGTTGTTTAGTGCCATCGAGCTAAGCATACCTAACAATAGATCTGAACCCTGTCCTATTCTGTGTCATCCTCTTCATTGTTGACATACTTGAACCCATTGCAGCAGTCACTGTGTCAACTCATCTAATTGAAGGTCTCTCTCTCTTTCACAGACCCTCCACCTTTCCAAGCATGATGTCCTTTTGTCTCACTTGGATATATAATCAACAATCTTAACACCAGCAGTCGGAGATAAGGAGATGTATTGCTTTGGGATGTCTGCTTTAGGCAAGACTGCTTCAAAATACTAAAGAGCAATGATGTCAATCTGAAGACTAAGGTACACTAGATTCAGGCCATTGCATTTTTAATCATTTTCTAACTGAAAGATGGACAGTCAATAAAGATGACTAAAAAGAAGTGTTGCCTTTGAGTTGTGGTATTGGAGAAGAGTATTGAATATCCATGGACTTCCAAAAAAATAAGATATGTCTTGGAAAAGGTGCAGTGATTCTTAGAGGCGAAGATGGCAAACTTTTATCTCTCATACATCTCTCATACATTGGACATGTAGCTAGGAAAGGCTACTGCTTGGAAGAGGATATCATTCTTGGAAGAATGGAGGGTCAGTTAAAGAGAGGAAAACCACCATTGAGATGGATCGACACCATGACTGTAGCAATGGGCTTATGTGTGTCAGAGATGATAAGGATGGCATAGGCTAGGGCAGGATTCATATTTGTTGTTCATAGGGTTGCTATGTGTTGTACTTGACTTGATGGTATCTAACAATAACATGTCCAAAGTATAATCTTTGCTTCCAAGGAGAACTCTAGGTACACTCTCTCTAAGACATACCTGTTTGTTCTTTTGGAATCCCATGGAGTATCCAGTACTCTTCTCCAACATGACTCAAAGTTAACCTTTATATAAACTTTGTTAGAGATAAGAAAATCGTAGTACACGAGTTAAACAAATTACCCACTAGCAAATAACTCTAGTAAATGACTTGTGATGACTAGGATTTAAAAGACTAAATAGGAGTTCTTCAGGAGAATAAAACAGAACAAAATGTGAATATGGACACAGGAATTTTAGACTATGTCCATATATTTTCTGTCTCTTCAGCATATATTTCTTATTACTCACTATCAATTACACTATTTTTCTTATAAAACTTCAATAGTATGTCTTTTTATACTCTCACCACTGGACCAATTGGTAGCATCAGGATGGATGGCATAGAGATTGAGATTGTTAAAAGCTTCAGTTTTCTCGGCTCCACAGTCAACACTCTTGGCACCAGCAGCCAGGAAATAAAAAAAAACGTATTGTGATTGGAAAGTCTGCTGTTAGGGACCTCGCTAAAGTACTCAAGAGCAACAGTGTCTCTTTGGAGACGAAGGTGTGCCTGATACAGGCCATGGTCTTTGCAATCACTTGTTATGCATAAGAGAGCTGGACAATGACTAGAGAGGACAGAAGGAGAATTGATTGACGCCTTTAAGCTGTGGTGCTGGAGAAGAGTATTGAATGTACCATGGACTGCCAAGAAAACAAACAGATTCATCCTAGAGAGGGTTAAACCAGGCTACTCCTTGGAGGCAAAGATTCTGGGGCTTCGTCTGACATATTTTGGACATGTTGAAAGGAGAGACAGGTCTTTGGAGAGGGACATCATGTTGGGTAGAGTAGAGGGACAGCGAAGGAGGGGAAAATCCTCTATGAGGTGGATTGATTCAGTGACTGGGGTAATCAGTATGGGTGTGTCAGAGGCACAGGATAGAGCAGGGTTTAGGGCTGTTGTACATAGGTTCGCTCTGAGTCGCAAACGACTCGACAGCACATAACAACAACAACAACACATGTGTCAAGCAGAGTTAGCCACATGTTTCAGTTTTTAAGAACAGATATAGTTAATTAAACCTGTTAAACATTATTATTTAATAAGATTGTGACTGGAGCTAATGAAAAACACTCTTTCAGATGGAACTGCTTGGCTAGTTTCATATACACTGGAATTGTTAGCAGTCACTTTTTCTTCAATCTAAGAGAACCTGCCTGAAAGGACGAAATTCCCAACTGAAATGGAAAAATTCGGATTGAAAAAAAAATAAGAGAGAGTAAAATGAACTCCTACTACTGATCTGGAAAACTTGAATCTGGTACCATGGATTTTCAGTTTTAGGAGCCAAGGAGTTTCCTGGTGTGTATAAATCAGTTTGAGTTTGGTTTCCATCACTGCCAACAGAAACATTTTGGTTGCTACAGTAAGAAACACATGGCACTTAATAGGAAATTTAACACATTCAGTATTGGTAAAACTCAAGGTGATGAGAAAAGAATGGCAAGAGACGAGGCTGGAGGCTGGACGCAGACACAGTGTGAACAAAGTAGAGAAAAGTTGAGAAAGAGGTACTTGTAATTTCTTGGACCAGTATATACATAACAGGCAAAAGTTTAAATGTTGTGGATGATTTTAAGCACATCAACAGCCATACTGAAGAAGTTTTTCTGGAACATGATAAAATCATTTTAGAGACTGCATCTTCTATCATTAAGAAGATGATTTATTTTAGAACTTTGAACCAAAGTATACATACTTCAAAATGATCATGAAGCATGAAGCACAGATATCACATAATATTGTACTGAAAGTACAATTTGGTATCATGAAATATGATGGGTTGGATAAAATTGAGATCTACAGTCAGACAACATGTGTTCATGCTCCAGTGTTTTTCTTCTGCACCATATTCTAACTCGGTAGATTTAAGCCTATGACTTAATATTGTTGTTTTTGTTATTGATTGCCATCGAGTCAAGCACGACTCATAGCAACCCTATGAACAAAAGACCTGAAGCCTTTCTATAATATCATCATTTATCAAAGTTTATAGAGCCTCCAGAGGCATGTTGTTTAGGAAATGGATGCCACTACTATCCAATAGGAAACCCCTAAGACATAGCAACTTACAAAGGTCCAAATAAGATATGAATGTGCAAATCCTTTGGAAACTAAGAAATTCTGTGCAAATATTCATTATTGTTAATGTGATCAAGAGATCAAAGCTTGTATATGAGTTCTGACATTCATTTACTATGTGATCACAGAGCAAGTCATTCCATGCTTGAGAACTCATAGCATTTCTAAGAAGCAACTGGTAATGAAAGTGAGTGTTCATTATTTTAGTCATCCTGTAATTTTATATGTTCTCTTTGTAGGGGGAAAATGTGAAAGACTTATATTAACCAAATGGTTAAGTTAATTTTATTGCCAAGCTACTTTTGAGGTCTGAGCCCAAATATCCATCAGCCCTAGAGTAGCCAGCAACAAAAAGGAGCAGAATTCCAATGTTGACTCTGCATTAGAATGTGTTAAATTTGCATTGATTATTCAAGAAAATCATTCACTGTGTATTCTTTGAGAAATACTTGGATAAAATTGTTCAAATTAAAGTTCTGGCACTTAATGAATTAAATTACAAGGAAAATTCACTTAGAGTTGACACTTCATTCCCTGGAGAAGCAAAATGATTGAGGTTCATAATTCAACTAACATTGCATAACATTTCCACATTCAGAAAGTGCTTTGAGTTTCACTTGCACACTATGAAAGGACAGGCACGTAGTTATTATTCCCACTATAAATACAGAAAAACTGATGCTCACACCAAAAACATATGAGTAAGTAGGGCAATTCAGAATAGAATTGCCTGGATACTTTTCCCTTAAAGCTTTTCATATTAGGCTATAGCCATTCTTGGGACAAGCAAACCCACGGTCATCAAGTGCCACCATGTTTCCTTTGATATTATGCACATAGACAAGACTGTTGAGGTTTTGAACAGAGGGAAAACAGAATTCTATGAGAAACTTGGCCCAACTGAGAGTCATTTGAAAGAGTTCAGATGAGTTTTCTGCCTGGGCTTACAGAACCAAGTATGCATTATGCAGTTCTATCACTGTCTTCATCAAATGTAAGGACCAATGGCCACCTGTGTGATTGATGACATTCACTTAACACTGCTCTCTATTGCCTGATTTCTTGGTGACACCAAGTTATGTCAGCATGTTATAGCTGCCCTGAAATCTCTTCACTGGCTCCTGCTACAATTGGGTATTGATTAAAAAAATTCTATTACTGTACTTAGTTACACGGCTTTCAATAAACAGGTCACAGACAGCACTGTGACTGGTTTCAAGGAGAGCCGAAAGACCTAAGGGCAATGGGATAGCTGAGAAAATTAGAAAGAAGCCTTAGATACTCAGGCAGAATGCACAGATATTTTACTGAAGTCTGATCTCATCATTTAATAAGCAATGGTTTGTTTCCAGTCCCCAAACAAGGCCCATATACTTGAGAAAAAACGGCAAATATGTAACAGTAATCTGACTGATGCTATGTTGTGTTAGAATAAACAAAAGAATAAGCATATGGCAAGTACCAGTGTGGAGAGGCTAAAATATTCTCTGTTTAAGTACCATGTATTTGAGTAGTCCCTCTATCGTCAGCACAAAGTTAGGTACAAGAAATGTAAAGAAAGACATGATGCCTATCACTAAGAAGCTCGACCAGGTTTTGACAAACTAGCTGTGCAAGCAAAGTTTCATTAGAACCAAACCACACTCACTAATTTGGCTGTTCTTTTGTTACACTGAAAGAGTTGAATAGTTATAACAGAGGCTGATAATGTATTTGCTACCTGCCTCTTTACAGAAAAAGCTTGTTTTTTTCCAGGCCTGAACTGTTATGGGAGCAGTATGCACAAAAGAATATTTTTGGTGTAGTACTCTAGACCTATAACAGTCAAACACAAGATGATAAGAAACTATAAAGGAAGGGAACCAAAGTTTTCCTTAGGGTGCCAGAGGGAAGTGATACATATGCTATTTCTAAATAGAAGAGCAGAAGTGGTAAGTTAATAAAAGAGAAAGCCACACTGAAAAAGGTGACCTTTTGCACAAGGAAAAAGTATGGAGTTGTGGAACAAGATTATTTATTCATATGGAATGTAACTTAAAATGGATCGGCTAAATTATTACGCATGTAGGGAGGTGAGGGTCTGGTTATAGAGAGTGTTGTCTATTAGCTGAAGAGCCTGCACTTTATCCTTGGGGAATCCCTGCCTATCAGATGGATTCAGTAGGAAAACGAATAGTCAAACTTATTTTTTGATAGATCTCTCTTCGTCCAATGCAGAATATGACTTGCAAGGGACAAAATTAAGAGCAGTTAGATCTAGAAAGCAATTCATCAGTCACTCTCATCGTAATTAAATTTTCATTAAAAAATAACTAGTGGAGACAAATGAAGACTAAGATGTGACTACGAAGGCTTTTTCTTGTACGTAATGTTAGCAAAAGCTTTATCAACTTCTCTGAGCATGCCTGAACACATAATCGTGCTCATGCAAAATCTATACACAGACCAAGAAGAAACAGAAAAAGAGAATAAGGCATGGTTTAAAACCACAAAAGTTCTTTGTAAACTTTCTCCATACCTACCTATACAACTTGTAGGCTGAGCAAACAAATTGAGAAGTTGGACTGTATGAAGAAAAATATACCATCAAGACTGGAAAAAACCTAATAGACATCCTAAGTTATCTGACCGTACAACTTTGCTTGTAGAAAGTGAAGAAGACTTGAAGCATCGAAGAAAGATCAAAGACTATAGCCTTCAATATGAATTACATCTTAACATAAATAAAACAAAAATCCTTACCACTGGACCAAGAGGCAGCATCATGATAGATGGAGAAAAGATTGAAGTTGGCAATGATTTAATTTTACTTAAATCCACAATCAACATGCATAATAGCAACAGTCAAGAAATAGATATATTGCTATGTCAATATTTGCTGTCACGGACCTCTTTAAAGTGTTAAAGACTAAAGATATCAGTTTGAAACTATGGTGCATCTGATCTATGCCATGGTATTTTCAATTGCATCATATGCATCAAAAAGTTAGGCAATGAATAAGGAAGACCAGAAAAGAATTGATGGTTTTGAATTGTGGTGATGGTGAAGGGTATTGAATAATTCATGGACGGCTAAAAGGATAAATGAATCTATCCTGGAGGAAGTGCAACCAGACTGCTCCTTAGAGGCAAGGATGGTGAAACGTTCTCTTGTGCACTTTGAGCATGTTTTCAGGAGGAGTCAGACCTTGGAAAAAGGCATCATATTGGGAGTGTTGCAGGGTGGCTGAAGGAGAGGAGGGCTCTCAGCAAGATGGACTGGCACAGTGACTGGCACAACAGACTTGAGCATGGCAGATATTGTGAGAATGGCCCAGGATAGAGCAAGATATTGATCTGTTGATCACAGGGTTGCTGAGTCATGGTTGACTCCATAGCACCTAAAACCAAACAGATAACACTCAGTGAAAGTCACTTTAAGAATATTTGATGAGTCCTGAGTATAACAAAGAAGAGAAAAAGCATCCACTAATAGCTGACTGTGTTCTCTCACTTTGTTAACTTCACATGCTTTTATGTACCATCGGGTTCGCTACAACCCATAGCGACTCTGTGAACAATAGTTCAGAACTCTGACCTATCAGGAGCCAGTCTCACTATCTGTAACACATCTGACCCCATTGCCACAGTTACTGGGTCAGTTTCTCACCCAGTTTCTTCCTCCCCTGAGCTGACTCTTCCATGCATGTTGTCCTTCTCCAAGGACTGGTCCTCCTGGCAACATGTCCTAAGTAAATGAGATAGAGTTTCAAAATCATTTCCTCCAAAGAGCACATGGTTTCCCCTTCAGGACAGATCTGTTTGTTCTTTTGGCAATCCATGGTATGTATAATACTCTTCTCCAGCACAAATCAAAGGTATAGATTCTTCTCCTGTTGGCCTTAGTCGTTGTTTAGCAAATAACTGAGAAGACTATGGCCTAAATAAGGTGCATCTTATTCTTCAGGCTGAAATTACTACTCTTTAGCACTCTCAATTGGTCCCTGACAGTAGACTTTCCTAAAGCAACTCATTTTTTGCTATCCTGACTGCTGGTACCAAGATTGTGGATTGATCTGAGCAAGATGATACTATTATCAACTCTTTTCACCATTTATCATGAAGCTATCAACTGGCCTTCTAGTAAGAATCTTTGTTTTCTTGATGCTGAGATGCAACTCTTCTTGAAGACTGCAGCCCTTGAGTTCCTGCAGCAAATGTTTCATGCTCTCAGTTCCCTGAGAAAGGTTGCGTGATCTGCATAACTCAGGTTGTTAATGAGTCTTCCTCCAATCTGGATGCCACATTCTTCTTCCTGAAGTCCTGCCTCCTGAATTCTCTATTTTGCATATGGTTTGAAAAGGTATGAAGAAATGTTACATTCCTGATGCACTCCTTTTTTAAAAATTTTGAACAGTGACGTGTTCCCTTGTTCTGTTTGTAGACAACTTCCTGGTTTAATATGAGCACAGTTAAGTGTTCTGGAATTCCTTTTCTCCTCAATGTTAGCCACTCTTTATTGTGATCCACAGTCAAATGCCTTTGGATGGTCAATAACTTCACACATATACTATTATTTTATTCTTTCTATAAAATAGTAATGTTGAAAAAGGCTTTGGGATAAACCATGGTCTTCCAAAGAACAAATTGGTCTTAGAAGAAATACCACCAGAATGCACCCTAGAGGTGAGAATATTGAGCCTTCAATTTGTTTTCTTTAGATATATCAATAGGAAAGGCCTATTTCTAGGAAAGAAATCACATTTAATGAAAAAAGTCATAGAAAGCAAGGGGAACCATCATTGAGTTGGATTAGAAAAAAGATGAAATAGCCATGAAGAATGGCTATGCAGTGGCTATCACAACTAACAATGATTATGAAGATGGCAGAGAGCCAGGGAACATGAGATCAATAGATAGCAATGAACAACAATTTCCTAAAATTAAATTGTATTGTACCCATTTTCAAGCAAAATAAAGTATCTTCAGATTATGTAGAATGTTTAAGCACAAAGACTAGAAAATGCTAGTATTCATTAAGGTTTTGTCAATGCCCTATCAACATGCTCAGGGGAATAATCTATAAATCCAATCACATACATCAGCTCTTTCTCCTTCACTAGATGAGTTGTTTATTTATGTTTTGAAGAGGTAGAGGTTACTTCCTGTTATCTAGATCATCATCTTCTCAATTGCTTGCTATGTATCTGAGAGCTGGACAATGACTAACGGTGGCAGAAGAATACATGTCTTTGAGTTGTGGTGATGGAGAAGAGTATTGAACATACAATGGACGGCCAAGAGAACAAACAGGTCATTCTGGAGAGGTTGAAACAGAGTTTCTTTTTGGAGGTAAGGATTTTGAGGCTCCATCTCACATACTTTGAGCACGTTGCCAGAAGAGACCATTGCTTGGAGAAGGACATCATGTTTGGAAGGGGAAAGAATCAGTGCAGAAGAGGAAGACCCTGGATGAGATGAATTGACACAGAGTGTAGCAACAGGGTCAGGTGTGCCAGAGACTATGAGGTTGACTCAGGATAGACAAGGTTGAGGGCCATTGTTCGTAGGGTCGCTATGTGTCATAGTCAACTCAATGGCATGAGTCGATGGCACATAACAACAACTCATGGGTTAGGAGTAAGGAGTTACGCTGCCAACCCAAAGGCGTATGGTTAGGAATTCACCAGCTTCTTTGTTGGAGAAAGATGGGCAGTTTCTTCTGGTGTGATTTACTGCCCCTGAAAACCTGCTGAAGTGTCAGCGATAAGTCAGTTCCAACTCAACAACATATAACACTCCTCACTAAGTATTTTATAGGAATTCAGGATTTTATAATAGTAGATTACTTAGACATGCCTCCTTAGTTAAAATTGGTATTGTTACTATAGACATCTCACTTGAGTGAGAATTTAAAAAAAAAAAAGTTTCAATCAATTCTCTATTTCAATGATCAAATAAGCTTGCTCTGCAACTTTTACCCAAAATGTGCCTCAGGTGTTGAATGGAAAACTGATCAACAGTCTAAATCTTCACCCAATTTTCAATACAAAATTTTAAAAAGTAAATTTAAAATCCAGTCAAGAATAGGAAAAGGGGGGGGGAAAGGTATCACAATTGTTTTTTTCTTTAAAAATGTATTACTCACTATGCACATTTTTCTGCTTAAAACATTACATTTCAGGTGGGCTCCTCCCTCCAAACATTCACAGACTACACATGTCAAGAGAATGAATTCCAAGTCCTGGTTGGTTCTGCATTTATTTTAGTGTGATGTGCAAATAAGCACTTAATAAATGCATTTTGATGGGGATAATGTTTTGGTCTTGGGAATAGTTTCAGCTACTGGCCATGTGTATACAGCTGGAGAAATTATCTTTCCTTACCCTCCAGTATCAATTCATTGCCTATTAATATAATTCATCACATATACTCCAGACTCCTACCATCATAAACACTAATTAGTTTGTCTGAATTACCGACATGGGGGCTTGCTTACAAATGCCTGAGTTTCCCATTTGTATTAAGACTTCTTTTTGCCTGCCACAGGCCCATTTGTTCTATCTTGGCTGATTCCTAATTTTATAAGCTAGACTGATCTTTTTAGAAATTATGATCTTTCTCAAGAAAATGATGTAACATATTTCTTCTCTTTCAGTGAGTTCACAACCCAGGGCTAACCACAGACTTCTGTTAAGAAGTTCTTATTAAAAAAAATAGAATCTATACCAAATGAGAAAACAGTATAAGAATACCATAGCCTAAGTTAGAAAGAGATGGAATATTTGCACAATACTGGGAGGAGGCAACACCAAGGAATTTGAATGTGAAAGCATAAGGCCTGAGACAGAAAAGCAGACAATGCAAATGCAAATTGGTCTGTGATGCACTGGTTGTAATTCCTCAAGACAATAATGACTTATTTTGTGGTTGTTGTTGCTGTCAGGTGGCACAGAGTTGATTGTGACTTACATGAGCAACAGATTGACATCTTCCCTTATCCTGCACTATCCTCACTATCTCCATGAAGACTAATATTGCAGTCACTGTGCCGATCCAGATCACTGAGAGTTTTCCTCTTATTCTGAGCTTCTCCTTTTTCCAGTACGATGTCTTTTTACAAGGACTAGTGGCTCCTAACAACATGCTCAAGTATGTGAGTCAAAGTTTCACCATCCTTGCCTTTATGGAACACTCCTCCAAGACAGATGTGTTTGGTTTTTTTTGGTCCATGAAATAGCCAATCACAATTCAAAGGCATCAATGCTTCTCTGGCTATCTGTACTCACTGTCTAACTTTCACACACATATAAAACCAGCCTGGCAGGGATCAGGTGCATCCTACTGTTTAAACCCTTGCTTTTTAGCATTTTAGAGAGGTTCTTGTGTTTAATATTTCAGAAGAACCAGAGAAAGCCTCTGAATAGTCGACAAAATAGATAGAAAGAGCAATTTATGGGTTGATTCCAGATGCCTTCTGTCTTCTATTTGTCATAATTTGCTCCAAGGGGCATTAACTGCACTGCAATTCTAGATGTCTTACTGGTCCTTCTGGAGTTGTGGCTGAAACTATTAGAGTCATTGTGATTGACCGACCATAGACCCTGGAGCTCCTCCCAGAAGCAATGGGATGGTTGCACTCTGAACATGGGCATTTGATCTTCAGAAAGGTGAGATAATCAGTAAATTTTGATTGATAGTTGGAATTTATTATAGGACTAGCAAGGACTACCACTCAGCTGTTCCAGCCAGTAAGCAAGGACAGCAGTGAAAGTTCACAGAACCCATGCCCCCAGAGCTTTGGCAAAGTATATGAACTAGGTCTGGGACACACACATATTTTAAAGCATCCACAAAGCATAATTATCTGCACTAGAATCAGTAGGATAAAAAAAAAAAGAGCTATACTGACATAGAGGGTGAGCTATGAGGGAGACTTAAAATAGGGTTCAAAAATTTTATTTACCCTCTGAATTGTTAGTTAGGGATGCTATGAAATCACTTTAGACTTGAGATAACACCTCTTTAAAATGTGGTAGGGGGAAAAAACCCAAAATAGCCTTAGCCTCACTACCATTAAGTCAGCTCTGACTTAAAACTGACTGTCCAGCAAGTTTTCACAGTTCGTAACTCAAAGAAGAGATTACCAATCTTTCTCCCTCAGAGTAGCTAGTGGAGTTGAACATCCCACCTTTGAATTGGTAGCACAAATCCATACCTGTTAGCCCATCAGAGCTCTCTAAAACCAGTTCTGTGGCTCTTACTTTTTTTGAGTAGACCCTCCTCCATAAAAATGCACTTAATACACAGAAGTATGAAGAGATTCACAGACCTGGTTCAGCCCCGAACCTCTAAGACTTTGCCAGGCAGAGTGTTCTCATTCCCTCTCACCATGATTTAGAAATCGTTTTCTCAATTTGCCCTGCTGTTATTATGTGCCATCAAGTTGCCTGTGACTCATAGCAACCCTATGTACAACAGCTCTGAACCCTGCTCTATCCTGAGCCAACTTTATTGTCTCTGACACACCTACCCCCATTACCCCAGTCACACTGAGTCAACCCATCTCATCCCGGGTCTTCCTCTCTTGCACTGTCTCTCCACCCTCCCAAGCATAATGTCCCTCTTCAAAGACTGGTCCCTCCATGCAACATATCCAAAGTTCTTTCCCAAATTTGCTTTCCCCAGTTGCCAGGACAAGGGTTGCTCTCTACAGTTACTGAATTAAGGAAATGAGGTTGTTTCTTTACAAGGCTTTCCCTACCAGGAGTTTCATGAGATTAATAATAATGGGTATGTTTTAGTCTTTATTCCTCTCTATCTGTACTTAAAATCTCAAGGAACTGAACAGTGCTCAACAGTTTTGCCCTCTCTTGATGTTACATGGTAAATACCCTTTGCAGGAGTGTGGTCCAGTCTGTAAGGAGATATACTGCTAAACCAAAGATGCTGCCTCTCTGGGAGTTCGAATCCACCAGGTGTTCTGGAAGAAGAAAGATGGACAATCTCCTCTTAAGTGGTTTGCAGACTAGGAAATCTGATGGAGAGTCGGTTCAGAACCAACAGCTATGAGAGTTTATGGATCTGGCCTGAGGTTCTTCTCTGGACCAGGTGATTGATCTCATAACCGTAGGCAACATCACAGGGCCCTGTCAAGTCAGCAAAGTTATAGGACCTGACACAACTTGTACACCTATGTCACAGGTGGACAGTCACACATATTTTATGTGTTCTCTCATGTCTTTTATTTGCAACCATCTTTTTTCATTTTCTTTCCATTCATATACATCGTATTTCATACATTCCTTCATTCACTTTGTGTTTCGTATGATCATTCCCATATATTCTTTGTATCATATAAAATGAATCACCATTGATCTACGTCCCCTACTACCTCATCTTTTTCAGATCCCACTGGATCTTTCCTAATTCCCTCAATGACTCCCTCTACTAACCAAATTTTGTGACCTCGTCGTGACTTTCCTCTCCACCAGCCACCATGCTCCCTCCCTGGCAACCATCTTTTCTAACTCTACAAACCAAAAAAAATTACTTCTACCTCAGTGTCTTAACACTTGGCCAAGAATAGTGCTCTAAACCCTGCGCAGTGGAATCAACATTGAATTAGCTCTGTAGCATGTTGTTTGTTTGTTTTTAAATATTGCAATGTCTCTCTGTCTGTACCAAGATCCCTTTCTCAAAGGTTGCGAGCCTTCTAAGGTTAAGAATCATGTCTGACCATGCTCCTCAGCTTAGAAATTTCCTGGCACAGACTATTAGTTCAGAACAAGGGGAGGCAAAAGAGGGGTCCTGTCCCTCATGCATGCAATTTAAGGAGATACTGACTGTCATTTGATAAATATTGGCTGAATTAAGGGACTGAATGAAGATGAAATATAACCAGCACTAAAGGAAAGACAAGATGAGAAGGATAAAGAATAGGAAAGGAAAAGCAAATGACAATAAAGAAGGAGGAAGAAATAAGTCAGATGCATTGTTTATCAAATAACTTTCTCTACATTTCTCTGCCTCCCGTGTAGCTGATCAGGACCATGAGGTGAACAGGAGACAATGTCAGCAGAAATAACATGTGTAAGAGTAAGTGAGCCCTTCCTCTTCTGATTTAATAGTGATCTTGGAAGCCCTAACAAGATGGGATCTAACCCAAGCGGGACTTGTAGTAAGCAAGAAATAAAATTGGAAAGTAGTGGCTTTTGTGGTTTACCAAAAGATTGTGTTAAGTTTTTGTTTTTTTATCTTAACATAATAACATATTGACTTTGATAGATGAAGTTGTATGATCTTTACAAATTTTTAGATCAAAGAAGCAAAACAAAAGTTTTAAAGAAAAGAATTTGCTTTTTACTGTAGTAAAATTACATAGACAAACTAGTATTCATTCTCTAGAGAGCTTAGTGGCAAGGAATGTTGGTGCTGTCAAACCAAAGGCACACATTTCTTATCCACCAGCTGCTTCATGGAAGAGGGATGGACAATCTCCTCCCATTATTGCCTCTGAAAACCTGTACAAGGGTCAACTATGAGTCAGTTCTTACTCAATACACCTAACAACAGTATTCCCTACTCCCTAAGACTTAAAGCCCATTTTTAGGAAATATTGCACACTGTGTTTTAAAGAAAACACCAAGAAAAGGATCATTTAATTTAGAAAACCTGAGCAGCTACCTACCCTAACATTCATGAAGAATTCTTTCCTTGCAAGATTAGCTTCTTCTTTAACGGCATCGTCTGTTCAGATGATCACATATTATTTAACTGAGCATAACACTTGAAAATTTTTATATGCAAAATTGGTCTCAAGTTTCAACTCAGTTAGCTCTTAATTTAAGCATTACCCTTTCTGCATTTCAAAAAGACCTTCAAAGGGAATACCTTTTACTTCTTGTGCTTTGGGGTAATTTAGCTTGTTGCTCTTATAATAATCCTGAAACGTAGTAACTTCAGCACTTAAAATTTTTAAAGAGGCACGTGTGCATAGCGATGAAGAAGGAAAGGTAGATTTAAACAAATTATCAAAAACAACTGTTTAAATGGGGAATATTTTATTCTGATATCTGTGAAATATGTGTGCAAACCGTGCTTGAATGGCACAAATCATTAAATGCTCAATTCCTATTAATCTAAAATTTGGTGGTTCTGACACACCCAAGGATCTAAAGGAAGAAGACTTGGTGATCTGTTTCCAAAATGTCACAGCCTTGAAAACCCCAGGAAGCAGTTAAATTCTGAATAGATGAGTCAGAATCAACTCAAAGTTTGGTTCTGGTATACATACCTACTGGAAAAGCAATCTATATACACTATTAAAGAGAGTAAAAAGAGGAGGGGAAATGTTTCCCTGGTTGTTATTAACACTGAGAACTTGAGAAAATCACTTAGCTTATTTGGTTCTTCTGCTAAAAAGAAAAAAGAAGGGAAAAATCTAAGAAAATATGTAAACCAATGAGGAAAGACCCTCCAGTCTGTGTACAGCAGGACTGGGTGTGACACTTCACTCCCTATTTCTTACCGCTGTGGCTGGGGAAGTCACAGGCTGCCACAAAACTAATGAGACACTGTTGTAAAAAGTAGAGATAATTAAACTCTTAGTATACAATTACTGTGAGAATTAAATGAGACAAGATATGGAAATGGTCCTAGTGCAAGAACATTGCTTGGAGTCAGCACCAATGAAATGTTTCTGCAAACAGTCCACAGAAATTTTTGAGCATTGTCAAGCTGATTCCAACTCATGAGTACCTGAAAGGACAGAGTAGAACTGCCCCATAGCATTGCCTAGACAGTGATCTTCATGGCACCATATTGTCAGGTCTTTTGTTCACCAAAGAGGGACTAGTAGGTTCAACTCCCAAACTTTCAGTTAACATTTAAATGCTTAACTGCTCCACCTGGGCTCCTTGAATGTGGTGTGTTGTCCTGTGCTGTCAGCTCAGAACCAACTCATAGCTGACCCTCCAGGTGGTTTTCAGACATCCTAAATCTCAAAGAAGGAGACTCGCAGAGCAACTGTGGGTTTGAACCATGTGTCTTTGAGATTGTAGAGCAACTTCATGTCACCAGGCCATAAGAACTCCCAACTTAAATGTAAGGTGTTGTTATTATAACACATTATATATGTTGTTGTTACGTGTCATGACTCATAGCAACCCTATGCACAACAGCCCTAAACCTTGCTCTATCCTGTGCCAATCTCACTGTCTCTGATACACCTACCCCCATTACCCCAGTCACTGAATCAATCCATCTCATCGACGGACTTTTCTCAAGATTAATATTCATAGGCAGATCTGGGTCATGGCCTGAAGAAGTTTATAGGAAATTGGGAACTCAGCATCGAGATTTCAGTTAGCTAGTAAAGTCTTATCTGAAGAAGAGTGTAGGTTTTCACAGAGATTGAATAATATACACTGATGTGAAAGGTAGTAGTTAATTAAGTAGGGAATGAAAATGAAGCAGGCCTTGGTTAAACCACAATGAACCTGATGTTCATGTAAAGCTGAAGCAAACTTTGCTCAATAGCAGAAGATTCAGATTCCATTACCTCTGCCTTTGGGTTAGAATCTGATCAGCAAGTAGTAGGAACATTTGATTAGGTAGATAAACTTGAACATATTCTTTTAACTTCAATTAACATTATTTTCCTCAGTTGCATTTAAATTATTGAGGATTATATTAAAGGTGTGTGTAAAAGGTGGACAGGAATAAGGAAGATCAAAGAATTGGTGCCTTTGAATTATGGTGTTTGTGAAGAATATTGAATATCTTATGAATGGCCAAAAGAACAAACAAATCTGAGAGGAAGTACAACCAGGATGTTCCTTAGAGACAACATGCCCAGCGTACTTTGAGCATGTTGTTAGGAAGGACTAATCTTGGAAAAAGACATCATGCTGGGGAAGGCAGAAGATCAGCAAAAGAGAGGAAGACAGACACATTAATCAATCACAACAAAGGGCTTGAGCACTGCAAGATTCTGAGGATGTTTACAGGGCCACTATAAGTCCTACTCAACCTGAAGACACCTAACACAACATACATATGTGTTTATGTGCTGTCAAGCTGACTGTAACTCATGGTGAGTGACCCTATGAACCATAGCTGTGAACCTTACTCTATCTTAAGTCGATCTCACTCTCTCTGACACACCTGATACCATTGTCAGTCACTGTATCAATCTATCTCATTCAGAGTCTTTCTCTCTTGTGTTTACCTTCTACCCTTCCAATCATGGTGCCCAAAGTACGTGAGACGGAGCTTTAAAATCTTTGCTTTCAAGGAGCAACCTGGTTTCATACTCTCTAAGACAGACTTGTTCTCTTGGCAGTCCATGTTCAGTAGTATTCTCCAGCACCACAGCTTAAAGGTATTTATTCTTATTCTGTCCTCACTAGTCACTGTCTGCTCTCATGCACATAGCAAGCATTTGAGAAGACGATGACTTGGGTCAGCCACACCTTAGTCTTTACACTGACATCATTGCACTTTAGCACTCTGGAGGGGTCCTTGACAAGCAGATTTTCTCAATGCATCATGCCTTTACATTTCCTGACTGCTAGTGTCAATTTAAACAAGATGAAATAATTAACAACTTCAATCTTTTCTCCATCTATCATGATGCTGTCTATTGGCCCAGTGGTGAGGATCTTTTTTCCCTTTTTTTAAAAAAATTTATTTTATTACTTTTGTGTGTGCGTGTACCATCAAATCAGATCTGACTGGTACAGGAGGAGACTGTCCATCCTTCTCCAGCAGAGCATCGAATGGATTTGAACCGCAAGCCCCTGGAATTTTTGTTTTCTTGATGTTGAAATGCAACCCATACTGAAAATTGCAGTACTTCTACAGCAAATACTTCAAGCCTCATCAGTTTTGGCAAGCAAGGTTGTGTCATCTGAATAATACAGGTTGTTGATCAACTTTTCTTAAATCCTGATGCCACATTTTTCTTCAGAAAGTCCAGCCTCTCAAATGATCTGCTCAGCATTTGTATTGAAAAGGTATGGAGAAGGATACATTCTTGACACACCTCTTTCTTGATTTCTTAATCATTCAGTGTTCCCTTGCTCTGTTCAGAAAACAGCTTCATGGTCTAGAGATAGGTTTCACATGAACAGAATCAAGTGTTTTGAGATTCTCACTCTTCTTAATTTTAGCCACACTTTCTTGTTATAAACATAGCTTTCATAGTTGATAAAACACAAATAGACTTCCTTCTAGTACTCTCTGTTTTCAGGCAAGACCACCTAAGCTTAGCAATGATATTCCTGTGCCACAGTCTCTTCTAAACCCAGCTTTTATTTCTGGTTGTTGTCTGTGAATGTACTGTTTTGGTAATTTTGGATAATCTTCAGCAAGATTTTGCTTGCATGTGATATTATTAATGTTGTTTGATAATTTCTACACTCTGTTGGATCATCTTTTTGTGGGGGAATGGAAACAAATATGTATCTCTACTGGTCAGTTGGTCTGGGAGTTGTCCTTCAGTTTTCTTGGCCCAGGTGACCACATATATAGTAAATAAGAAATTGGATAGCACGTAGCAGAGACTAGAGCTAACAGTGACTCTATCAACCTGGAGCTGAAGAGGTTGTGTGGTGGTCAAGAGCACACACTGTGGAGCCAGATTTCTTTGGTACCAAGACTGGCATTTTGCTTAATCTTACTTAACACAGTGAAAGCTGTGAGAATCAGCACTTGACGGGATTTTCCAGGTTTTGCAACTTTTCCACCTTTGACCAGGTACCATGGTAATCACATAATGTTTCTATCACTTATTTCAGTAGCAAATATTTGAAATTTCCTTTTCTTATGGGTTTTACCATATCCATCTATCTACAAAGTAAGGATGTCAGAAATCTTCACATAAGGTATAAAGGAGAGAATGAATGAGTTAATATAAGTAAAACATAGAAAAAAATAGTTGATGAATAGTCCATAAGCTATAGCTGGGCTTTTAAAATTATTAAAGACAAATTAAAATGTAATGTTTTATAAAAGGGATAAAATGACTTTGGATGATATTTTCTAAAAGAAAAAGAAATAAAAACATTGCTTCTGCTTCATATGAAGGAATGAAGAATCTGATGGTGACAGGCAGGAGATGAACTTGGATGGCAGCTCTGTGAAGATCTCATTTGGGTTAAGTGAAGGATGGGATCAAGTTGGTCCATCTGGTGGCAAATTCATCATGAGGCCCACCAAGTGCTACAAAGCTCTACAGGACCATGGCCAGAACAACAAAGGGAATAGTTTTTGCCAACTGTGACAAAAATTCTTCATCATCTTCAAAAAGACTTCATCATCTTCAAAACTGGATACAAATAGTATCTTTGATTCTATTGTCACACAACACACTGTCTGCTGGATAGTGATCATTCATTCGTGTACCAGATATTATCTTAGGTTCCAACCACACACCAGTGGACACAACAGATGAATTTGTAGGCTAGGAAGGAAGTAATATAAAAAGTCACTCATACAAAGACATTTTAATACAATGTGTAACTATCATAAGGCAGAAAACATAAAAATTTAAATGTTAAACATTTTTGTTGTTACTTGCTATGTAGTGAGACCCTAACTCATGATGATGCCATGTAACATAGTAGAACTTCTCCATGGCTAGTTCTTGGTTGAAGTCTTATAGGAAGTAGTTTACCAGGTCTTTTCTTTTTCAGAGATACTGGGTAGATTTGAACTGACAATGTTTTGGTTACTGCAAACCACTTGTGTTACTCAAGCTTCTTCCAAATATAAATGAATACATTTAAAGTACCAAAATTTCTTTTAAATGACCTGTGTTTCCCTCAGTGTATCAAAAGTTGATTGTGAATTAACACATCACATACTTAAATATTCCTAGGTGGTTGTTTTTATTATTTGATGTCCAGTTGATTCCAATCCATGGTGAATCCACAGATGCAGAGTCAAATTGCTCTATGGGGTTTTAAAACAGTAACTTTCAGAAGAAGACTGCCATGCCTTTTTATCCCAAGGTGTCTCTGGGTGGGTCTGAACCCATATTTTGTGTAGTTGGATATATTTTCACAGGTAGGACACCTGGGTCAAATGGTATTCCTATTTCCAACTTTGTGAAAAGTGCCAGACTGCCTTCCATAGTGGTTGTAATATTTTACATTCCCTCCAGCAGTGAATGAGAGTTCAAAACTCTCCACATCTTCACCAACATTTGCTATTTACTGTCTGCTGAGCTTAGCTATTATTGGTGGGGTGAGATGATATCTCATTTGGTTTGGTTTGCTTTATATTGTTTTGCATCTCTCTAATAACTAGGGATTTTGAACGTTTCTTCATGTGTTTGCTGGTCATCTGAATTTCTTCTTTGATGAAGTGTTTCTTCATACCTTGTGCCCATTTTCTGATTGAGCTGTTTGCCTTTTTTCTTGTTGAGGAGCCTCTTTAACAAATGGTGCTGGCAAAATTGGAAAAAAAATATCTGCACAAAACTGAAGCAAGACCCACACCTCACACCATACACAAAACCTAACTCAAGGTGGATCAAGGACCTAGCAGTAAAACCAAAGACTATAAAAGTCATCAGAGAAAAGTGAATAATAACTTTAGAAGTCCTAATCTACAGCAAGAATTTATTTTCAAACTTTACTAAAAGCTACAACCAGAATATATATAAAAATATGGTGCTCTGACAGTGTTTTGTTTAGGGTGGGTTTTGGTTGTTGGTTTTGGGTGTTTTTTTTTAAATTGGTTTGCTTACAAAGTCCATATATATTTGTGTTTTACACTGTTCTTCATTTGAATTATGTCATACAATTATTTGCATTACAGTTTATAAAATTAATCACCATTGGACCTTGCCCATCATTACCTTGACTTTTCACCAGTCCTTCCCATTTACTTCTCCGCCTCCACCCACCAAATTGTACAACCATGTAATTTTGCCCCTACCCATCCTTGCCCCTCCACTCCCCTCCTCAAGTTCCCAAACATATTTTAATATTATCCTTTTATTTTTACAATGATGGCCTTATGAAGTATTTGTCCTTATGAGACTGTATTAGATCACTCAGCATAATGCTCTCCAGCCTCTCCCAAATTACATAGCAGCCACCGTCCAGTGATAGAATAAAGCAGCCAGTCTTTGACAGAGCACTTACTTCTCTGTTTATAAAGAAAACAAAAACAACAAAGGAACAACACAGACTATTAGACTAAATTTTTAACAAATTATAAATTGAACTTCAAGAGAAAAACATA
>NW_006399859.1:2384351-2392445 GCF_000299155.1 Elephantulus edwardii
TTTCAAAAATTAAAGTGAATATAAAATATATCCCCTATTTTTTTAAAACTACAACCAGGAAAGGATTAGCTAGATGAAGGAGACTTTCTAAAAATAAAATCCCTATTCACATCAAAACATGTCTTCAGTAGGGTATAAAGGAAACCTAAGACTGGGAACAATATTTTACAATACATAAAGTGCTCCTTATTTTAAAGGCTAATTTTTCAAAAGTAGACCACTAGGCCTTTTCTTCTGAGATGCTTCTAGGTGGGCTCAAGTCAACTCTCCAACTGTGGGCCTTATCAACTCTTTGGGTAGCAGTCAAGTATGTTAATCATCTGCAATACCCAGCACCTCTATAACACAGTAAATGCTTAATGTGTGTGTGTGTGTGTGTGTGTGTGTGTGTCTGTGTTGTCAATTAGGAGCCAGAACCAACTTGACAGAAGGGAGCACTAGGTATTATTTTAAGAGCAAGACTTTCATGAAAAAGCATTAGGTAGCAATAAACATATGTAAATACATATACAAAGATATATGTGCTACTTATAAATCATCAAAAAATTGGCCACTAGTTACATTGACATTCCTCTAGGTCGTATAGTCCTGGTGTACAAGTTGCCATACAGCAGTCATTTGTGATTGCTGTGAGGCTGAACACTGTGACACGGATGTGTCAAATGAGTTAATGGTTGGCTACCCAATGCGGACTGAGAGTGGGGTGGAGCTCCCTGATTGAACAAGCGTGGAAGGAGGAGTGGCTTCCACTTCCATAATAGCTTGCCTCTGGAAACCCTATGAACCTGGAGAGAGGATGAAAGGCACCCAAGCGTCAAGGACTCTCCTTCATAGGGTCTCTATGAGTCACCTATGACTCGACGGCACTTAACAACAACAACAGTTACATTGAAAGTTGACAAACTTTTTTTCACTCTATAACTGGATATTGTACAGAAATGAATCCAAGTTCTAAAGAGGGAAAAAGTAAGTCCCTAGCAATGTCCTCAGTTTAACATGACTGTCTTTAGGCAAGCAGCTCTCCAGCTGGCCTGACAGGTGGGGACCCATCCATTTCTGGCAGCTCTCTAGGGAGAAGGTCTTAGTAATCTCCATTGGCAGATAACAAATAAATGGCATAGGAAATTCTATACTCCAATGAAAGGTGATATTTAATCCAAGATGATTTATGGTTTGAAACACAAGGTTAATATTGACAATTCTTTGTTCTTCAGCTAGAACATACTTTTAGTATGAATAAAATAGAATAAAAGTAATGCAAGTGCTGACATCATAAATGGAAATGAAGAGAATAAATAGTTGTTAAAATGAAATTGATTGTATTTTGATTCTATGTCCTTTTCTAATTCCTAATGTGACTGCAAAAAGAACAGATGCAATGTGGAAGTGGCTGAGTCTGACCTCTACCTGCTTCATAAAGAATTGTCTCCATCAATAACAACCATAACAGCAAACAGCTGCTCTGTCAAACATGTCACCATCCTCCCTGTCTGCTCCTCTACCCCAGGTCTCCTGCATTGTTTTTAACAAATCACTGGGTCCTGATGTTCATTTCAAGACTCACAGACCTTATTCACAGTTGTAGGGTTTATAGAAAAATAGGCTGCACAGAAGAGACAGGCAAAGAATATCACCAATACAAATATAGGTTTATTCCAACTGTTCCAGACTAGTTATATAGCAAGATACAATTCCTCAAATTGTACCTTCAGTTTAGCAACACAAATACAAAAATCCTTGGTTTCCTCAATCAGCCAGCAAACCTTATCTCAGAGCAGTTACAAGTTATTTTACAGATTTCAGTCTAGCAGTAAAACCTTTAAGTGTGGCTACATCTCCAAGTTTTCCCTGGTTACACATTGCCACAGTCCCTTCACAATAGTACCTTCCTCCACTACTATTATAAGGGTACCTCACAGTGTACAAAATGCGCGCTCTCTCTCTCTCTCTATTTGTCCCACAGCTGTTGATGATTTGCAAGACAATGTATGTGTCCCCAGTTAAGGTGCCAGGAACCCATGCATACACACACACACACACACACACACACACACACACCAAAATAGGGGCTAAACTAATGGCTAGAAAAACCGATTTTTAGGGTTTCTACACAATCTTCCAAATGTACATGACACATCCTTCTTCAGTGAAACTGAAGAGGACCTGACATTTGCTACAGAAGGTCAAGGATTATGTCTTCAATATGGATTAAAGCTTAACATCAAGAAGACAAAGAAAGATTCTCACCACTGGGCCAATTGACAGCACCATGATAGATGGAGAAGAGATTGAGGTTGTGAACAATTATAGCTTGTTCAGCTCCACAATCAACAGTCTTGGCACCAGCAGTCAGAAAATCAAAAGACAAATTACACTGGGAAAATCTGCTCTCAGGGATTTCTCGAGAGTACTGAGAAACAATGATGTCAGTGTAGAGATCAAATAAAGTATGCCTTATTCAGGCCATGGTCTTCACAATTACTTACTATTCCTCAGAGAGTTAGACAGTGACTAAGGATGACAGAAGAATTGATGCCTGTGAGTTGTGGTGCTGGAGAAGAATCTTGAACATAGTATGGAATGCCAGGAAAACAAATAGGTCTGTTTTGGAGAAGGTGATACCAAGTTACCCCTTGGAGGCTAGGAGTTTGCAGCTCTGTCTCATCTACTTTGGGCATGTGGCCAGGAGGGACCAGTCCTTGGACAAGGATATTATGCTCAGAAGAGTGGAGGGTCAGCGCAGGAGAGGAAGACACCGGATGAGATGGATTGATACAGTGAGTGGTGCGATGGGGTTAAGTGTGCTGGAGTCAGTGAGACTGTCTCAGGAAAGGGCAGGCTTCAGAGCTGTTGTACACAAGGTCACTATGAGTCACAGGCAACTCAATGGCACAAGACAACAACAACAACAATACAATAATGATAATTTCTTTTTTTAGAGTTATATGTAGGTATATTATTCCAGAAGAGATTTATGATATCATTAATACAACACAGGCCATTTTTCTTTTTCCCAATCATTTTAAACATCTCTCTTTGTGTTTTTTAATTTTGTAGAATTATCACATTATGAGTTTTTAAAATTAATATGTGCTTTTTAAAATTTTTTTCTAATTGACTGAGATTCCTCTATTGGGGCATCTACAAACAGCTTACTGTGCTTATATTATAGTTTTAATTTTATTAAGTACAAAGTGATATTTTTTTTTCCTTAGCTATCAAACAATGAAAAGCCAAAACCAACATGTGTGATAATCCTGCTCTGGGGACATATAGGTATTTCCGCTCTGCTTTTCTTTACTCTGCCTGCTTCCTCAGTACCCACTCCCAAACTCCCTCTCCAGCTGCTTCAGCAGATACAGCACTTCTTTTTGATGGATTAACCAGCTACTGCCAGAGAATCTACACAATTATAGTTTCTCAGCACTACAGACACCATAGCATTGCATGAAAACTAATTAAATGGTTAAATCTTCTCAGAAAGGAGACAAATAGGTACCTAATTAACACATCAAAACACTCTTGGTAGGCTGAGTGTATCTATTTCATAGATACCACTGGAGTTTATAAGGACATTCTATAGAAATGAAAAGAAATAGGGATAAAAAGGCTTAGAGAGAGGTAGAAACAGAGAGACAAGGAGAGAGCTCTCACACAAGGTGAAATTCCATGAGATAATAAGGAATGATGAAGGAACCATACACTGAGAAGGTCCTGTAGTCCTGGAATGAACACAAGGTTGGGAGATTATTTGACTTTAAGCCAACGAGAAGAGAGTTTCCACTGAACACTTGAAGCATTCACTTAGTGCAGCCAGAGAGCAAACATCTTGGAATTACCTCATAGTAAAAATAAATCTAAACCCTTCCTCAGCAAAAATTAGCAATAAAAAAGACTATGTTTATCATTAATAACAAAATCTAGTACTCTTGCAAAGAAAGTGCAAAATACAACATCACAATTAGAACATCGTAACTTCTAATGATCTAATAAAATGTTACTAGATATTACAGGCATTAGAGAGATGTGCTATATAAGCAGAATAATCCACCAGCAGAAATGGAAAAGGGCTAGAAATGTTCATGTGCTAGAGTTAAAGGCAAAATAAGTACACTTGACAATTCTGAAAGAAAAAATAAGCACAATTAAAAGAAATGAAATACGTTTAAATAGCAAATGGAACCTCTAAAGATGAGAACCGCCATCTCTGGATTGAAATTAACTGAATGAGATTAACATTAGGAACACCTTGGCTACAGTTCACCCAAGAATAATTTATCCTTTTGAAGTCTGTAGTATTTTCAAAATTTTCACCAACACTGGAATTCAAAGGCATTTTTCTACAGTCTTTATTCACTGTCCAACTTCCAAATGCATACAGAATAAATGAAAATACACCAGCTAGGAACAAGAACATCTTAGTCTTTATACTGATATCCTTGCTCTTTAGTACCTTATATGCTTTAATAGTGTTTACCTACAAGTTGAGATGCAGAGAGTAAGGAGAAAATTTAGTTCCATTACTGAATAGTCTTATATAAGATTCATATCATACTATGTGGGACCTCAGTGCTTACTAATATATCATTTCTTATTGAATAATTTTAATCTTTCCCAAAGAAGTTACCATTAGGAATCTCCTGGGAAGTAAATATTTCCTACTTGTTTCATAGTATCTTAAGAAAAAAAAAATAAGAAGAAGAAAAGATAAGATCCTATCCAAACAGAGCAAGAGTTTAGACAGCAGGTTTTAAAATGAAGAAAAATACGTATCAGAGCTGTATCCTTTCTCCAAAAGATTAGATTGGCTCTGTCAATGATTTAATCTTACTTGGATCCACAATCAATACCTTGTTATCAGCTGTTAGGAGATGAAATGCATTGTACCAGGCAAGTCTGCTGCCAGACACCTCTACAAATTACTGATAAGTAAAGATGTCAGTTTGAAGACTAAGGTTCTCTTGATTCAAGTTTATGTATTTTCAATCACCCACTATGCATCTGAGAGCTAGACAATGAAAAAAGAATCACAGAAGACAAATGTATTCCTTGTAGTTGTGATGATGGAAAAAAGTACTGAATATTCCATGGACTGCCAAAAGAACAAATGGCTATGTCTTGGAGAAAGTGCAGCCAGAGTGAGTATTCTTTGAAGACAAGGATGATGAAGCTACACCTCATATACTTCAGGAATGTTGCAAGGAGAAGCTAATATTTGGCAACGGATAGTATCTTGAAAAGATGGAGCATCAGCAAAAGAGAGGAAGACCTTTAACAAGGTGGACTGACACAGTGACTGCAGCAATGGCCTCAAGGCTCAAAGTCAGAGAAAACGAGGATGGCACAGTATAGGACAGAGTTCAGATCTGTTGTTCATAGGGTCACTACGGGTCATACTTAACAATATGACTCGACACTTAACAACAACTCTGAAAATCCATAGTAATATAGAGAAGATTGAAGCGACTAAGTTTCCAAGCATTAATTTTAAAATAACTGTGGTTTTTATGTAGCAAAATATTTGCCATTACAACAACAACTGACATGCACAGTTCAGTGAAATGTATTATACTTATCATAATGTACTACCATTATTACCCTTCTCTCTTTCTAAAGTGATTAAGATATTAAAGTCCAAAAGTTGAAAAAAAGGGAAAAAAATTAAGAAATTATAGACAAATACTATTTTTAAAAATCCTAATTCTGCTACTTACCAGCTAGTATTCACATAAATCTCTTAAACTTGTAATCTCAGAGATTTTTCCTATAGTGTAGAGTAAGAAGGATTGTCTCATGGGTATGTAGCGAAGATTAACCAGCAAGGTTTCCAGTATGAATATTCTTATATAAATTGTTTTGGTAGAAGTCCATTTTGACTAATAATGACCAGATGTATACAGGAGTAAGCACTATACCATCCTCCCAATAATTGTCATTTTCCCCCTCCTGATATTTAGATGGCTTTGCATATACTAATTCATATACATTGTATTTCACTTATGTACAAAACTTTATACTATCTTTAATTTTTTAAACATTTTTTATTTTAAAAAAATAATTTTAATGAGCATTTACAGAGATTTTGGATTTCCATCCATTCATTGCTGCACTTCTCTCCCCGCCCAGCCCTCCCCCCGTTTCATATAGCTATTCATATATATATTTTAATATAATTACCCTGTGCCTATTATATATAATAGCAAGAAAACGTAAATAGCAGAAAAGAAATGCCCATCAACAAACAAATGGATTGGGAAATTGTGGTACATTCACACAATACAACACCATACAGAGCTAATAAACATGATTTTGAAAATACTATATAACATGGAGAATCTAAAAAGCATTATGCTGAGGGAAAATATTCAGTCTCATTAGTATAAATACTGCCTAAGACCGTTAGTGTAAAAAGAGAAGGGTAACTGAGATTTCACTAGATAACTGAGGATTCACTAGAATGGGAGAATGGGGGTTGTGTATGAAGGAATAGGAAAGAGACAATAATTGATATTTTTTCAGTCAATTTTTGCAGCTATTGTGTAAACCCACCTCACTGAAAATCTTTCTCTTTTTCAACAACCCCTTATTTTATCAAACATGATAATCTCCTGAAATTGATTCTTCCTGATAACATACATGGCCAAAGTACATAAATAAGAAATAATAATTTCCTAACTAAATTATTACTTTTGCCTATAGGAAGTTACCATGTAGAAAAAAGGCATGGACACAAGAAATGACATTGAGGTTAGAAAGGGGGAGTTCTGGTGCCATAGCTCCTAGTGAACTGCCCCCCAACCCAGAGGCTAAGCATTTCTGGAAGTTGAAATCCACTGGCAGCTTTGAAGGCGGAAGATGGCCAACCTCTTCCCATTGTGATTTACAGCCTTGGAGGCTCAATGGAAGGTTGGTGTGAGTCAGAACTGATTAGAGGGCAATGAGTGTGTAAAGGAGAAACAAATATAAAAAAGGCCCTTTGAAAATTGGAAACAGGGAGAAATTATTAGTTTGAGGACAGAAAGCAGGCAAGAAACATTTAATATCATTCAGTATCTTTTACTGGGGTACAGCGTGAACACATATAGTACTAGACACTATGATAGAGTTGGGGTTAAAATCGTTAACTTCAAAGGAACTTCAATGCTCTGCAAGGTGCAAGATAATAGTCATGTATATGAGCAAATAAAATTTGGGATGATAGTAAGTATTATAATATACAAGACAGACTGGAGGTGACCTCAATGAGGTGGTCAGAAAAGGCTTTTTTAAGATATTTCAGCTGAGCCTTGAATAAAGGAAGAGATGAGGACAGCCATCTTAGAGACATAAAAAAAATGTAAAATAACCCCCAAAAAACAAAAAACAAAAAAACACCACAAAACCAAAAAACCCATTGCCATAGATTCTAAATCATGGTAACATTTGTAAAGTTCTGAGGCTGTAAGTTTTTGCAGGAAGAGACTACCCTGTGGAGTGCTGGTGGATCTGTAACATGGATATTTCAATTAGCAGTCCAATATATAACATTCTATGCCACCAGGGGTAAAAATGAAAATTGCAATCAGAAGATTGTACTTATGTGAAACTTATATATAGACTAGGAGGCAGTCATCAGAACAGAGCAAGGAAACATGGCATGGTTCAAAAGTTTTAAGGGTGTCAGCCAGGGATGTGTCCTATCTCCATACCTTTTCAATTTGTATGCAAAACAGATCTTCTGGGAGGCTGGGCTCTATGAGGAAGAATGTGGCATCAGGATTGGAGGAAGACTCATCAACAACCTGTGTTCTGCAGATGACACAACCTTGCTTCCTGAAACTGAGGAGGACCTGAAGTGCTTGCTACAGAAAGTCAATATTAAGAAGACAAAGATTCTCATCGCTGGGCCAATTGGCAGCACCAGGACAGATGAAGAAGAGATTGAGATTGCTAACAGATTTAGTCTGTTTGGCTCTACAATCAACACTCTTGGTACCAGCAGGCAGGAAATCAAAAGATAAACTACATTAGGAAAGTTTGCTGCCAGGGACCTTCTCAGAGTACTGAAGAGCAACAATATTAGTCTGGAGACTAAGGTGCACCAGATCCAGGCCA
>NW_006399859.1:2393150-2417638 GCF_000299155.1 Elephantulus edwardii
AACAAACAAAATTTGTGTCATTGAGTCGCCTATGACTCATAGTGACCCTATGTACAATAGCTCTGAACTCTGCCTTATTTTGAACCAGTCTTACTGATTCTGACAGATCTACCCCCATTACCCTAGTTACTGTCTCAATCTTCCTCTCCTGCACTGTCCCTCTACCCTCCCAAACACGATGTCCTTCTCCAAAGACAGGTCCCTCCTGGCCTTGTGCTCATAGTTTGTGAGTCAGAGACCTTGCCTCCAAGGAGAAACTTGGCTTCACCTCCTCCAATACAGACCAGTTTGTTCTTTTGGTGATTCATAGTATGTTCAAATTGGAAATTATAAAATGGTCCCCTCAAAAGTCCACTGTCATCAAGTCAAGTACAACTCCTAGTGAGTTGGAAAAAGACCCTTCCCCAAGCTGTAAATCTTTATGGGAAGAGATTGTCCATCTTTCTACAGAACAGCTGGTGGACTGAAACCACCACAGTTTTGGTTAGAAGCCCAACAGATTAAAGACTATCACCTAGGCATTCTAATACACTTGCCTAAACAAATACTTCCTTCTTCCTTGAAACTTTGTCATTAGCTTCTTACACTACCAGAC
Organism: Elephantulus edwardii; assembly: GCF_000299155.1. NCBI lineage: Eukaryota > Metazoa > Chordata > Mammalia > Macroscelidea > Macroscelididae > Elephantulus > Elephantulus edwardii. The sequence continues at coordinate 2,393,746 of NW_006399859.1, forward strand.
AGAAATCTTACGAGAAAGAACTACCCAAAGAGAACAGCTTTGAACTTTAAACATGTAATTCTGCCTTAGTACATATAGTGCTGACAGAAGATCCTAAACCATTAGAACTTTCAGCTTCAGCCCATACATTAGTTATTACTTACAACACTTTCTCCAAAAAGCAAAAGGGAGACAGGCCTGAGGATAAGGAAGTCACTTGTCAAGCTGCAAGTAAGTTTTGGAATGCAGTGTTTTGGAATGACTATAATTTGGGCGACTATTCTCCTCAATTAAGTGTCATGCAAAGGAGAATTTTAATCTTTTTTAATGACTGGATGAAACCTTTTATCCCAAGTTGAATGGGCTGATGACTTCCTTGTATAACAGTAGCTGTACTGCTATCCTGAGGGGGAATGTTCAATTCATTGATGGCATCAAGAATGCAGAGAGGGAAATTGGCAAGAAAATGCCTCTCTATTCAAGAGGGGAGGAACAGACATCTGAGAGACAATGGGGCATTTGCTAATTAATTTGAGAAACACACAATACATTGTTTTACTCTTCCAAAGCAAGAAAGGAGCTTTCCCTTCATACTCTTCCTGGGTAGTATGGTTGGATGGAGTGAGTCCCAGCCAGTATATTTCAAACTGAACTTACTGGATTATAATAAACACTTACTTTTTGAAAGGATGAAATAGAATAGGATAGAGTGGAACAATTTATAGTGTATCAAATAAATAATGTTATTTTCCTGCAACTTTTGTTATGCAAGCATGTGTGTGTGTGTATGTGTGCATTCTTCTGCAAAGAATTGGCAACAAATATTTTTATGATAAATTAGAGTAAAATAAATAAAATTACAGGAGAGATATCTCTTGAAGGGAATAAACATTTGTCTATCTTCCAAATTCAGGTCAAAAGGTTCTGAACTAAGAGGAGCCATGGATGCCATCCAATTTTGCCATTAAAAAGAAAATAAAATGTAGTCTATTGATTGACTAATCACAGAGTGATTAGTCCCATTGGGTTTACAGAAAAGCTGATTGCCACATCTTTCTTGCATAGAGGTCTGTAGGTTCATACTGCTAACTTTTCAATGAGTAGTCAACTACATGGAGAGGATGAGAGACACCCAAGCGCTGAGGACTCTCTTTCATAGGGTCGCTATCAGTTGCCTGCAACTTGACAGCACTTAACAACAATAACATCAACTCAGAGAGTGATCAGCTGACCCAGTGGACTGAAAACAATGCTACCAAGCCGGTGGGTGACTTTTAATCCGCGGCCCTCAGGCCTGTCTTTCATTGTTTTTGTTCAGACATTCCTCTAGGTCGTATAGCCCTGGTGTACAAGTTGCTGTACAGTGGTAACTTGTGGTTGCCGTGAGGCTGAACACTGTGACACTGATGTGTCAAATGCATTAATAGTTGGCTACCAATGCAGACAGAGAGTGGGGCAGAGCTCCCCAATTAAAACAACCTTGGAAGGAGGAGTGGCATCCACTTCGTAGTAGCTTGCCTCTAGAAACCCTATGAACCTGGAGAGAGGATGAGAGACACCCAAGCATTAAAGACTCTCCTTCATAGGGTCACTATGAGTCACCTGCTACTCGACAGCACTTAACAACAACAAGAGCCAACTACATGCAGATTGGAAAATAGCATACAGAAGTGAAATTAAGAAATTTCTAACATGAACTTAGGTCTTTAACTCATAGTTTAGTACTCTTCTTTTCCCCTTATTTTATTTTTTCCTTAAGTTGTAACTTGAATAAAACTTACCAAGAAATAAGTTTTTTATTCACTTATACAGACTCATTGTGTTTTATTTCCATTCTCCTGCTCTAATTTAAATCAAAGTCTATGTCCTGTCCTATATTATTAATTAAAATGCATATAGCTAATTTTTTTCAGATTTGACCTTCCTCTCACCTATCCCAAAATACAGTGTTTATTAACCAGTGTGGCTTTTGTGTGCCACTGAGTCAGAACTAACTCTTAAGGGACCCTCCAGTGGGTCTTCAGAGGCTGTAAATCGCACAGGAGACTGCTCATCTTTCTCCCAGTGAGCTACTGGTAGATTCAAACCATGTGCCTTTGGCACGTGTTGGCAGCCCAGCTCCTCGGCATTGTTAGAGTCACAGCTTAAATTTGCAATAGGATCATGCTGAAAATGAGTCCATTTTTTGTTTTCCTATCAAAGGCATATAAAAATAGTAACATACTATGACAGGTTTGGAAGCAGGAGTAGCATCTGCTTCCTAAATAGCATGCCTCCGGAAACCACATGAACTTTGATAAATGTTGATAGAGGGGCTTCAAGGCTTTTGTTCATAGGGTCACTATGAATCACGTTTGACTTGAAGGCAATCAACAACAACAACAATATCAACAGCATCTGCAAAAAAATTAAAATAGGAGATGGAGTTGTTTTAAGAGGACAAAATTCATCACTCCATGGGCCCATCCTTTTTTTTTTTTAATTTTTAATTTACATTGGTTTGCTTACAAAGTTCATATACCTTGTGTTTTATACTACTCTTTATTCACATTTTATTTTATACAATCATTCTCATTCACTACGTTTTATAAAGTTAATCACCATTGGACTATGCCCACTATTATCTGTCTTCTCAGGTCCCCACTGGATATTTCCCATTTCCTTTACCCTCTCCGTCCACCCACCAAATTGGCAACCCTGTGATTTTGCCTCTACCCATCCTTACCCCTTTGTTCCCACTCCTTCCCCCCTTGGATCCTCATACGTAATAAGATAAATGCAAACCAAAACCACAATGAAATACCAGCTCACCCCAGTAGTAGTGGCAAAGTTTAGCAGGGCAGCAAGCAATAAATGTTGGAGAGGGTGTGGAGAGGTAGAGACTCTCATACACTCTTGGTGGGATTGTAAAATGGTACTACCACTTTGAAAGGCAGTTAGACATTTCCTCAATAGCTGAATATAGAATATCCATCTGAGTCAACTAGTCCACTTCTAGGAATATATCCCAAGGAAATTAGAACTGAGACACAAATGGAAATTTGTACACCAGTGCTCATAGCAGCATTATTCACCATCACAACAACATGGAAATAGCCCAAATGTCCAACCACAACTGAATAGATAGAGAAATTATTATAGATTCACACAGTGGAATATTGTGCAGCACCCAGGAGCAATAACTTTTTAAAAAAATACAACATAACTTAGGAGAGACAGCATTATGCTCGGTGAACGAAGTAAGTCTCTTAAAGACAACTAATCCTTAAGAAAACTATTGTAAAAATGCAAGGATAACTAGCATAACATGGGCTAATCCTTGGCTGCATGTATTCCTTAGAAAAGGGGTGAAGTTGGATTCTAGGTTCACCTTTATCTTGTAGTCTCTAATGTCTTCCCCATAGGCTACATCAAGATGCCCCAGGGTTTGGTTTTAGGAGACAAAACAGGGTGAGAGTTAAAAGCTTAAACTCTAGAATTACATAGACTTGCATTCAAATGCTGCTAGAGTATAAAATCCACAATGACAAATAATTTCCATATTGTTTGCTGATGTGCTGATGTAGCCTCAAAACCTTATACTGTGAGTGGAATTGTGTAGGTGCCCAAAGCAAATCTGATGGGAGAAAACAAAACAGGTAAAGAAAAGAAGTCCTAGCTAGGTGTGCCACTTCATAGCTTTGAGACCTGGGTAAGTGGCGAAGTCTCTGGGTAACTGACTTCACTTCATTCAGTCTCAGCTTTCTCATCAATAAAATGAAGAATCAGTTACATAGAGAATTTAGAGAATAAAGAAAATACAGGCCAAGTACCTCCCCTAGATCTCAGCATTGTGTCTGCTGCTATTATTAGCTTCGTCCTTTTCTGGATCAGTGGGTTTTGCCTTTTAACTCAGTAATGGAACACTTTTTTTTAAGATAACATAAGTACAAGAGATAAAAAGAAAAACTTGCCTGGAAAAAGGCCCAGCACGGTGCTGGCTGGCCCCCTCTTTGCCCTCAGCAATGACCCCTGAGTCACCTTTGAGGAATCCCAGGGTTGATCAGAATTCTGCATGGAAATCACTCCTCTAGGCCATGACCTTTTCCTTTCCCCTGCAGATTACTGCTGAGGCTGAGATGGATTGCTGAGGCTAGATAGGAAATGAAGCCCTGCAATGAGCACCTGTCAGAGCCAAGTAATTACAGATCTCCTGGGAGACAGCATCCCATTGCTCATGTACCATACTGATGGTGCACTTTTAGAGCAGAGAATTTCACAGGGTTGCGGAAAACAACACACCCCGTGAAGGGAGACAATGGATGAAAAATACTCTGAAACAAGACCCTACAACTTGCGGAAGCTAAATGTCAGATTTGTGTGCAATTCTACTAAATTTCTGAAATTTATTGATTGCCCCACATATAACTGCTTCCTCCAGGCATACATTTGCATATGGAAATGTGCAATGCTTTTTTATTCCTTCCCGTTTCTTTCTTAATGCTAAATTAACTGGGCCAATAAACTGCAGGAAGTATTACTTGAAATCTGACTTCAATCACTATTAACATAAAATATTTAAGTGTGCATGGCAAGTGTATTTCAGGGAGCTTGTCCTGGAGAGCAGCAAATAGAGAGCAGAACTCAGAACTCCCTGCCAGGCTACCAAAGGCTGATCATGCAGCCTCCTCACTGGCAAATGAGACCAGAGCTGGGGGCTGCCTACTCTGCTTACGAGAGCCAGAGACTCAGCCAGAATCACAGACAACAAAGAGAAGAGGCTCAGCCACAGGGGAACAAACTGTGAGGCTTGAACCAATCACATTGGCACAACTTTTCCATCGATCAAATGGGAATCACATCACATCATATGCCTTTCAGGAACAGTGTACACACAAGGTAATGCAAAAATACATTGAATTCCTTGCTAGCATAATGTCATATACACACATGCCAAGTGTTTTCAATAATTATTCTTGGAGGAAGAATGTTGCAGGCCTCCCAGGCCTGACAGTTTCATGAGGAGACCTATATCTTGATAAGACTTGACCATGTCCGGATAAGACAACTACATGACTAGACCCTGGTCTGATCACACACTGATAGGACCCCTGGGCCCAAATTCCTTAGCAAACTACCATCCCCTCTAAATCTCCTTAACAGCCACTATAGAAAGAAACTCTCTTTTTCTGCCTGCATGCCATTCTGACCTCTTCACACCGTCACTTGGCATCCCTCTCAGGTCCACTTAATAAAGGCCTATTTGTTTCTTAGGACCAGCTTCTTCTTCTATATCTCAACTCTTTTTTCTATGAACAATTCCAATATTTATCATTATCTCCTTGAAGCTGTTAGTGCCTCTGGGACTATCCAGGTGATGTAAACGAGCCCTGTTTGATTTGGAGCATTTTAAAGAAGGATGCATACTAACGAGGCTATCATCTATTTCCATGGTCTCCAGAGCAGTTTACTGAAGAGTTTAGCATTAGGTTGCCAAGCTATAAATAAAAGTAATTGTTATAATTGTTGTAAAGAATGTCTGTAGTACAGGCTCCTTATCTATTTTCTTAAACAGGACCCTGCACCGTGAGGAAAAAATATGACTGCTATTAACTGAAATAAAGAAACAGGTGTGAATCATCCCAGGGACCACTGGCAGGACAGAGGGATCTCCAGGGATTTCAGAGACAGTAAAGTCTCGAGATCATGGGACAGCACCTTTTGGGAGGCTGTGGAAGTAAATGTCCAACCTCTCTCTCTCTCGTAGCCCCTAGCCAACTCCAGAGTTTCTGGACTCTATTCTCCCTGAGTCGTGCTGAATAACATAAACCAGTTCAGATACGTATGATTCTGGAAGATCTCTAAAGGAAGTCAATAGATTTTAGGTATGTTTATGTTTCAACACGGTGACTTGTATGTACCAACCAACAAAAATCTAATACATGTCTAGTATATTGAGCACTTGGCAAAGTGGAGGGACAGCCAAGAAGAGGAAGATCTTCATCAAGGTAGACTGACACAGTGACTGCAGCAATGGGGCCAAGTGTGTCAGAGAGTGTGAGGATGGCACAGGATAGGACAGGGTTCAGCTCTGTTGTTCACAGGGTCACTATGAGTCGTACTTGACTGGATTTTTCCCAATAACAACAACAACAGTGATATGTCCGTTGCTGTAATAGTTACTGAGAAAACAACTGGCTCTCTCATTGCTGTTGAGTCAGAACTGACACATAATTGACCCTAGTACCCCAGAGGGTTGTCAGAGGTGACAAATCATCCAGAAGGTTGTCCTCTTCCTCCCAAGGATTCCGTGGTGGGTTCAAACTGTTAGAAATAGGCAGCAAACTGGATTGCAGTGTCACATGATATTGACTACACTTAGTAGAGCTTTAATGAGATGAATCTTCCAAATTACCTATTTCAATTATGCTCAGCAAACATTGAGACCTCATTCCTAATAGAGAACTATGATTCAGATTGAAATGAGAGGCTACAGAGCTCTGGTAATCTAGTGGAAGAAGCTGTGCTGCAATCTCAGAAGCACATGGTTCAAGGCCACCAGCTGCTATGAAGGGAAGGGTGGCGATCTCCTCCCATGCAAGTAACTGCCTCTGAAAACACGCTGGAGGGTCAGTTGCATCCCTTTGGTGCACAATAACAACAAAAACAACTGTAAAGAAACTTCTAAGTTGATGAACCATATTAACATCAACACAAATGCTAAAAGATGATTAAATAGCATTGTTATATATTATGTTAAGGTTCTAAACTCTTTAAACATATTATTATTTCATTTAATTTACAGAATATCTTTATAAAGTAATCCCATTTTGTGGTCAATAAACTGAGACTTGGAGAGGTTACCCAGTTTGCTATCTCACTTATACAGCTTGTAGGTACGAGCCAGGATCTGAACCCATGCAATCTCATTTCAAGACAGAGCGGGGTTCAGAGCTATTGTACACAGAGTCGCTATGAGTCACAAGTGACTCAAAGACTAATAACAACAGTCTCATTTCATGGATCTCTGGTGGTGTAGCCAGTAGGGAATTATGTTGATAACCTACAGGCTTGTTCACCTGTCTGGAAGTTCTAACCACCAACAGCTCCGTAGGAGAAAGTTGGGTAATTTCCTCAGGTGCAATTTACAGCCTTGGATACCAAATAGAGGGACAGTGATGAGTTAGTTCTGACTTGATGACAATGAGCTGAGTTTCACTTTAGGGCAGGTACTTAGCAATTGCATTTCATTCCTAGTAATAAGTGAGTATTATAGAAATACAAGGAGGCCTTCAGGCACTCTGGTGGTCTAGGGGCAAGAAGATGCACTGCAATCCCAAAAACACATGGTTCATGGCCACCACCTGATCTGAGGAAGAAGGAAGGGCAACCTCCTTCCACGCAATTAACTGCCTCTGAACACCTGCCAGAGGGTCAGATATGGGTCAGTTCAGACTACAATACAGAACACCACCACAACTGCAAAAATCATTCCATCCATTTTTGTGTGCTGTCAAGTCAGAACTGATTCATATCTGACCTTCCTCCAGCAGCCCACAACTGTGATTTACTGGCTAGAGGGGGACAATTCCATATTCTCTGCCCTTCAAATGCCTACTTCTGGGGGAGCACTGGCTGTGGCTGCTATCCTAAAGCAGTCACCTCCTTGACCCCAAGGAGTAGACTGTGCCCTTGATTGAAGAACATAGGTTTCATGTTGCCCTATCTCTGTACGGCAATGTCAGGTTCAACTTGATTTATGTTTCTCTTAATTTTATAAGAAACTATCCCTACAAAGAGAAACAGCAAGCTGTACTACAGAACCTAGCCAAGGTCAGAGAAACAAACGAATACCCTTAGAGGCTGCAGAGAGAAACACAGACTTTGGAATTTTAAATTGTCGACAATGGACATACGCTCCCATGGATCTTCAATGGTTAGTAGCTATCTTTCAGAAATAAAAGCCTTTATTTGGAAGCTGAAAGATCTTGTTCCCCATAAGAAATACATTTTAAAGAATTCAACCTACATATAGAATATATTTTTTTCTAGACATGAGAAAATTTTCTTTTGCCTGTATGGTTAGAAAAGAACTAAAATTAGAATTCAAAGGAAGTTGAAAATCAAGCAATCTAATCTCTTGGATTCCATACCCTACAAAATATATTGCCAGAAAATCTAAAAGACCATGAACAGAACCCCCTGTTTCAGTCATTTAGTCCACAAGACAGAATTAAGGTAAATTCTATTATTCTCAGTGCATATTCTACTTGAAATATCTCTCCCTTCGTATTTCCCCATGGCAAATTTACATCCATGTTGTTGTCAAATAACTCAAGGAAATACAGAATTCTCCTCCACAATGTCCATGGTTTTGGAGTTGGTAAGAGAAATGCTGCCCATCTAAAGATGGGTAGTGTGAAGCCACCAGCTGATCTGAGGGAGAAATTGGGCAATATTTTGTTTGATTTCCAGCCTCTGAAAACCTACTGAAGGATCAGCTATGATTTGGTTAAAACTTAACATGGAAGACTCGTGTGGGTTTTTATGGACAGACACACACCCACACACATATCTAAAGCGTAAAGATCCACACATTTTTTTTTTCTTGGAGGTTAGGATTTTGAAGCTCCATCTCACATACTTTGGGCATGTAGCCAGGAGGGACCATCCTTAGAGAAGGATATAAGACTTGAAAGGGATGGAAGGAAAGTACAGAAGAGGAAGACTCCAGATGAGATGAATCAATACAGTAACTACAGCAAAGGGTTTAGTTGTGTCAGAGTCAGTGAAACTGGCTCAGGACAGGGCAAGCTTCAGAGTGGTTGTATATAAGGTCGCTATGAGTAGCAGATGACTCAACGACACATAGCAACCATGTAAATTAACATCAACTCACAATGTGTAAAGTAGTTTTCCAAAACACACACAAGTGTTTTTAAACATTGATTCAACAATGATATTTTATGAATCAAGATCATCATGACCATATTTTTACTTGGAAATACAAATAAACTATATTTACATACTTCAGTCACAGAATTGTTAAATAGATTTTCATTTATGCAAGCAATGAAATATGGTCCCATCATTACAATTGTGTTTACAAAGAGTTTGGGCAGGTGTGTGCAGTAGCTAAGATCATGGGTTATTGCCCCAATCTCTGCTTCATCAATTACTAGCTGTGTGGCACTGTGTAAGTTTTAATAAGCACTATGTAAGTGGTTAGGAAGCAGAAGTAACATCAACTTCCTAACAACATGCCTCCAGAAACTCTATGAACTTTGACAAAGAGTTATAGAAAGGCTTCAGGCCTTTTGTTCATAGGGTCGCTATGAGTTCTGCGTGGCTTGAAGGCTATCAACCACAACAATGATATAAATGTTAGTTGTTATTTTTATCACCACCAAGATAAAAATTTATGCCAATTTTGGGAAATGAAATGTTTACATCTGATGGACTATTAGCTGGATTAAAGTATTATACAGGCAAAGAATCCTTTTACATTATGATCATAATCATAATTAGATAAAAAACATATTATCCCTATAATTGTGTGCTCCCACCCCAGCCTGTATGTTTATGAAATACTTTTATAATAGTCTTAGTGTCATTCTTTCCTTTTTCCATTCCTCACCTCAACTACCAGGAAGAAGTGGTCTCCATATCTTGCAGAAGAGTATCTAGAAGTTGTGGAAATAAATATCAGGGCTTTTTCTCTTAGATTTCTACTAGAGCTTTTTCTGGCAGAAATGCCAATAACCAATGTCCTAAAACATTTTACAGCTCTTAACGGAGCCATCTTAGATGAGGACAACTTTCTAGTCAGCGATCTAGGATCCTTCTTAGTGCTCAGGATTAGAGAATACGTGTCAGGGAGTAGTTGGGGGAAGTCAAAGGGTAGGAACTGCTATCAGATGAGAGTGAAACAAACCAGTTAGAGATATCTAATCAAGACAAAAAAGAAACAGAACATACTACTGCCACCTTATAGCTGGATATATTCCATTACAAATTTAACACTAAATACAAATGAAAAAGACTTGAAGAAACTAAGGTAGCACTGATACTTTTTCAAATATTGAGACTACACTATAAGTGATTTTTCATTCTTTGGTGTTTTAAAAAACCGTTGAGCATATGACTCAGTAATGGATTAAAACAATAAACTTTAAAAATGTATAAAAACCAGGCCGTCCTCAAATGTCTGAAAGACTCTTAGATGATACGGTGTCAAATCAAAGTAACAGCTTTACATTAGAAAATTTTCAGCAGTTCCCTAGGTATCAGCAGATTTAACAATCGGTGTTTTAGCTATGGGAACGAAGAGGATTAAAGCTGGGGATGACACTGTAGACAAGGAAATCCGACAGACTGAGGATGCCACTAAATACGGACATATTTTTAGCAAAAGCATATTCAGAGATTTTCAAATTTATCCTGAGAAATGCTAAACCCTCCAAGATGAGAAGCAAGCTCAGAAAACTCATGAGAAAATATAATAGGCAAATCATTGTGTATATTTGTAACTTAAACTTTAAAAAAAATATTCTAAAGGGGAGAAACCCACATATAATTTTTTTTTGGTTTTAGATAATGAAACCCCCACAAAAGATACTGAAGAAAAAGAAAATACACATTCAAATATACAGATGTTGCTTTTAGGAACCCTAAAGAATGACCCATAATGAATGACTCTATGAACAACACTTCTGAACCCCGTCCTATCCTCTGCTATCCTCACACTTCCTGACACTCTAGAGCCCACACTTCAGTAGTCACTGTCAATCCACCTGGTTAAGGGTCTTCCTCTTTCTGTCAACCGTTCCAAGCTTGATATCCCTTACCAAGGAATAGCCTCTACTAACAAGATGCCCAGCCTCATATTTGTCTCCATGAAGTATTTGTTTGTTCTTTTGGAAGTCCATGGGATATTCAGCACTCTTCTCCAACATCACAGCTCAAAGTCACCAATTTGTCTTCGTCATTCTTATTTATTGACCTGCTGCCAGAGGCACAGCAAATTATTGAAAAGACCAGGGCCTGAATCAGACTCACCTTAGTCCACAAACTAACATCATTGTTCCTCAATAATTTGGAGAGGTCTCTGACTACAGAGTTTGTCAATGCAATATATCTCCTGATCTCTTTCTTTACTGCTAATACCAAGAGTGAATCCAAGGAAGAGAAAGTGGCTGATAGTTTCAATCTTTTCTCCATCTATCATGATGCTTCCCATCAATTCAGTGATAAGAATTATTATTTTATTGATATTGAGGTGCAATCCATCTTGAAGGCTGTATTCTTTGATCTTCTGCAGCACATACTTCCAGTCCTCACTTTGAGCAAGCAAAGTTGTGTCATCTGCATAACAGAGGTTATTGATTAGTTTTTCTCTCATCCTGATGCTACATTCTTTTTCATAGAGTCCAGCTTCTCAAATAATTTCCTCAGCATACAGATTGAATATGTATGGAGAAAGGACAGCTCTGACACACACCTTTTTACATTTTAAACCGTGTAGGATAAGAAATCTCCTCTCATGTGATTAACTGAAGAGCCAGAGATAGGTCAGTTCCAACCTGAGAGCACACAGCACAGCAAGTGTTCCCCTGCTTTGTGTGCACAACGGCCTCTTGGTCTACATATAGGTTTCACATGAGCACAATTAAATATCCTGGGATTCTCATTCTTCTCAATGTTAGCCATTATTTGATAGGATCCACACAGTCTAGTACCTTTTCATTGGCAATAAAGCACAAATAGATATTCTTCCGATAGTTTTTGTTTTCAGTCATGATCCATCTGGTATCACCAATGGTATACTTGGTGCCAAAGCCCCTGTTTCTGGCAGTTCTCTGTCTATGTATTCTTCTAGATTTTTTAAATGAAATTTTATTTATTTTGTACTTTAACAAATGTTTACAGAGAATTTAGATTTTAATTCATTCATTATTTGTACATTTCACCCTCTCACCCTCCCTTAGTTTATACACACACACACACACACACACACACACACACACATAAATATATATATTGGTTTGTTTACAAATTTTGAATACTTTGTTTTTCACACCAGATGGTTCCCATTTTCTTCATTCCCCCACACATACTCATCAAATTGTGTGACCCTATGATTAACTCCCTCACTGCTCATCCTCTTCCCCCTGCTTCCACTCTCATCATCATTCTGCAATAATGGATTTATACAGTATTTTTCCTTACAGGACTGAGTTCATTCCCTCAGCAGCTCTGCAGGAGGACGGGTAAAAGCTCCTTCAGGGCGATTCCAGCCTCAGAAAATCCACTGGAGAGTCGGTGACGAGTTAGCTTCAGTTAACAACAGTGAGAATGGAAAATTCATAAAAGCAGTGATTAAAAAAAAAAAGTCTAGGCCTTTAAACCCTAAATATAGGTACGCAAATCTAAAGCCTAATATGATCAAAAGTAACTGTTTCTTTTCTCAGGTTTGAAAAACACACCCTTTTGTAAAACAAGGGGGGAGATCATTAAAATATGCCTATCAAAAGAGATGAACAAACTAAATTTAAGGAAATATTTTCTTCAATATTTATGCTCTTTCCTCCAAAATAATTTTATAGCATTTATTTAAAAAACAAAACAACCTAAAGAGATATTTAGTGTATTGATTTTGAACGCTCCGTTTAATTTTATGGCATGAATAATGTCTTTCTTTTTACAAATCAGCTTCCTGGTAGCATCAATAAGGTGTTTCCAAGTCATTAAATACTTTGAGAGAAATGGAGAAAGCTATAGATATTGCTACTGAAGGACATGGATTAATTTGCAGCTCATAAAGCCACTACATAGGTTACTTGTCCACAGTCTACATAGCCTACGCTCTGAAGTCTGAAATGAAAGCTCCTTGAAATCGAATGGCATGTAATACCAATTAACGTCTAGTTCCCCAGTACTCATCAGATAATAGATGAAAATGCCTACCACATACATGCCTAGGGAGCTCTACAGAACAGAATCCTCATGACCTCTTCAGCTTTCTCCCATTCAACTCCAACATGCAAAATCTTTCTGCCTCTGAGCTGTAACACTTTTCTTTGCTTGGCTAAGCTTCCTCATCAGTATCCTTTGTGAAATTCCTAAAGTGACATTAACACTATAGAGTGATCAAAAGAAATATCAGCTAATTCTAACATCTTTTTCCTTGGTCCAGCTTAATGTTATTTCTTCAAGATCATTTATCTTCACCCACAAACTAGGCCCAGTTTATAGCCATACACTCCCAAAATACTCTGCTGTCCTTCACAACAAATACCACAACTGTCATTCAATTATTTGGGTTCATTTGTCTTCCAACAAGGCACAGTGTTAAGAATTTAGCTGCCAACCCTAAGGTTGATGTGACAGACTGATTTTATAAAGATTTACAGCCTTGGAAAAATTGCTTTATAATTATATTAAGAGTAAAAAGCTCTGTCTCCTATTCCTATCCTTTCTAACACAGTCTATGCCAATAAGGCATTCCATAGAGGAACCAAGAGAAAATTGGTTCTTTAAAACTGAAGATTAAAAGCAACTTATATTTTCTCAAAGTTCTTATCTACTTATTCAGTTTAGAAGAGTCAAAGGTGAAGTCTTGGATGAGGGTAAGGGGAAGTATTTGTTTTCTAGCCAGTTCTTATTTAGTCACTGAAGTGCAATTTCAGGATCTCTGGAGGCATAGTGCTTTACATGTTGTTGAATGAAAGATCAATGGACTGAAATGTTCAGCTGGCTGGAAGAAGAAAGGTGGGCATCTCCTCCCTCAAAGAAAACTTTTGGAGTTTCTGACACTATGAGTTAGAATCCACTCAGTAGATGTGGGTTTTATTTTTACTTTTTTTTTGTAACAGAATTGAAATCATGAAAATTAGGAAGTTCCACCATTAACATCCTTGATACCAGCAGTCAGGAAATAAAGGAGATGCATTGCACTGGGGAAATCTGAAGTTGGAGACCTCTTCAAATTATTAAGGAGTAATGATATCAATTTGAGGACAAAGGTGTGTCTGATTTAAGCCACAGTCTTTCCAATTACTTGCTATATGCATCTGAGAGTTGGACAATGAATAAGGATGATAGAAAAAGAATTTACATCTTTGACTTGTTGGAGAAGAGCACTGAACATCCCATGGATGGCCAAGAGAACATATAAGTCTTGGAGAGGGTACAGCTGGAGTGCTCTTTGGAGGCAAGAATGATGATGCTTTGCCTCGCATATTTTGAGCATGTTGTTCGGACGGAGGGGCTATTCCTTGGAGAAGAACATAATTCTGGCAAAGGTGGAGGGTCAGAAAAGGAGAGGAAGAGTCTCAACCAGGTGGATTGACTTGGTAACTGCTGCAATGGGCTCCTGTGTGTCAGGAAGTATGAAGATGGTGCAGGATAGAGCAGGGTTCAGATCTTTTGCTCATAGTGTTGCTATGAGTTGTATTCAACTTAACGACACCTAACAATAACCATAACCACCATAGCACATGAGAGCAAGCTTTATTCACACCCAAAGCATCTGTAAAGCATTTTTAAACTGAAGAATTAAGAGGCATTGCAGGGTGATTGGTATGGAAGAAAGCTTTTGAGTTTGAACTGGGGTCAAAGAGGGATCTGACCAATTCTTTGTATGTGACCTTCTGAACTCAGAAACTTACTACCTTAAGTTTCTGTGTTCAAGTAATTTAGCAATAAAATACAAATAATACACCTGTTCCATAAGACTGAAATACAACTCCAGTGAAAGTATATGCTGAGAACTGATGCGATGTTTGGCTCACAGGAAATGCTCAAATAAATAACTATGTAAAATAAAATGATCGCAACGTGGTTCTACCTAAAAAGTCAGCTCCTATCAGGACTGTGGTTTCTTTCAGGGAATGTTAGAGCCTGCTTGTTTTAAAATTATTTTGCTTTTGTTGTAATTCATATAATGCGACATCAACCCCATGGGATGATCAAAAGAAACATGTCTGAGACACTGTGCCTAAGAGGCTCAAGGAGAAAAAGTAAACCATTTACTGTGTATCTAATTGGAAATAATGTCAGTAGCTTATGATGCTATCACAAGATAATGTCATAAAAAATGGCCACCCACTGGCAGATTAACTTCAAAGTCAAGTCAAATAACCAGTTGTGAGTTGTGGGAGCAGGGAGAGAAAATCTAAAGTAAAATTTTGAAGGGTTCAAAGAAAAAAAAATGAGGTCCTGATAATCTCTTAAAAACAGCTGTGTTACTAGAAGGCACAAAATTCTTTAAACGAAACCATAATCTCTATGATACGAGAATCAAACAAACTATTAATATTCCTGATGGAGATAGTTTATGCTGCTCTAACCGCACTTACACAGTTACATATTCTTCCAACATATTTCTTCAAAATCAGAGAAAGAAATTCAGAACCTGAGGAGATTCTAAGATTAAAAATCAAGCCAGAATTTCCCCTCACATCTGCAGATCCATCAGGGTTGCATACTTTTATCACACCTATTCAACCTACAAGTGTCCAGGTCTTTCGTTCATAGGGTTTCTATGAGTCATCTACAACTTGATGGCACGCAATAACAACAACAACAACGAGAGAGATCAATTGGCCTAGTGGAGAGAAAGTGAGGTTACCAAGCCAAAGGTGGGTGACTTTAATCCACGTCCCTCAGGCCCAGTTTTAATTGTTTTTGGTCAAATATTCTTCTAGGTCATATAGCCCTGGTATGTCCACTTGCTGTACAGAGATAACTCGTGGTTGCTGTGAAGCTGAACACTGTGACACTGATGTATCAAATGCAAGAATGGTTACCCATGGTGGACAGTGTTTGGTGGAGCCTCATGATTAAAACAAGCTTAGAAGCAGGAGTGGCATCCACTTCTGAAATAGCCTGCTTCCAGAAACCCTATGAACCTGGAGAAACGATAAAAAGTCATATAAGTGTTAAGGTCTTTTGTTCATAGGGTTGCTATGAGTCACCTACAACTTGACAGCATTTAACAACAACAACATTATTCCACCTACACATGGAACAAATAATTAAGAAGGTAGATTAGATGAAGAAGAAGGCAGCATTAGGATTGACCAGGTTTAGGGAAGTCTAATCTGTCCTCCCAAGAAATATGGAAGATAGCTATTTAGCCATCTAACTGGAATAAATTGACACGAGCAACTATTACAAAAGTAAGGAATTCAATAAAATACTTTTCTTAAAAATAAAATTTATTTGCTTACAAAGTTATGTATACATTGTGGTTCACACTATTCTTCATTCACACTGTGCTTCATATAATTATTCTCATATACCATATTTCATAAAATCCATTACCATTGGACCTTGTTCATCATCACTCTCTTTTGCCTGGGTCCTTCCCTTATCCTTGACCCCTTCCTCCATCCACCAAACTGTTCAACCCTGTGTTTTATGTACTACCTACCCTCACCCCTCTCTACCCACCCGTCCAACATCCTTGAGTTCCCATACATGTTTTAATAGTTATCCTTCTATTGTTACAATAATGGTTTTATTCAGTATTTTTCCTTATGAGACTATGTTAGTGGGAAAAAGAACACTTTTTTTTAAAAGAATGGATGAAATCCCACTATCGATACCACACACAACTAAAATTTTTTGAACATACTTAAAAAATTCTTACATCATTACCATGATTGTGTGGACCATAACAAGTTAAAGATAGCATGGAGGATAAATAATGAGCCATCTAGAGGACTTATTTATATCCATGAAGAGCCAGCCTGTGCATAGACCAAGAAGTAGTAGTTAAAGCAGAACCAGGAGACATGGCATGATATAAAATCAAGCCAAGATTTCCACTCAGTTCTGCAGATCTCGTATCAGGATTGTATATTTTACCAAACCTATTCAGCAAATAATCCAAGAAGCTAGACTAGATGAAAAAGGCACCATTAGGAGTGGAGGAGGATTCATTAACAAATGGTGCTATACAGATAACATAGTATTGCTAGCTAAAAGCAAAAAAAGTCTTAAGGCACTTATTGCTGAAGACCTTTGAGCTCAGTCTTATTCATGGTTTACCAACATGTTGGATAGTAGAACTGTGCTCCAGTTTTTTTAATGACTGATTTTTTCAGTACAGATTACACCTCAACATAAACAAAAACCTTCACAACTAGACCAATAAGCAGTGTTATGATAAAAGAAGAAAGATTAAAAGTGTCAAGCATTTCATTTTACTTGGATCTAAATACAAGGGTTGTGGAAGCAGCAATCAAGGAATCAAACAGCATATTGTATTGATCACATCTGCTACAAAAGACTCCTTGAAGCTGTGAAGAAACAAAGATATCAATTTAAGACTCAAGTGGTGTTTCCTAATACATGGTATTCTATACACATGTAAAATCTGCACAACGAATAAGAAAGACCAAAGAGGAATTGATATCTTTGAAAGATGGTGCTGAGAAAGAAAGTGACTTGATGACATCTAGCAACAGCAATCTTCCCTCATTCTTGGCAGCTTTCTTTCTTGGATTTTTTGCCAGAAATCATATTTTCATATTGTCCTTAACACAGTAGGACACACTCTTTTGAATAACCTTTTCTCATGGAACTCTAGAACTTCTTTTATATGCATTACCTCATATCAACTTAAAGTAGCTCCTAAAACAATGACTATTATTAACTCTTTTATATAGGTGAACATACTTGGACTCAAAACAGTTTCATAATTTACCCAAACACATCCAAAAGCCATCCAGGAATAAAAGGTAAATCCAAAGTTTCAATACATATCTCTAAGATCCCATACATAATCCTTTATTATTTCCTATATGTAGTTAATGCTGTAGGGAGCTCTGGTGGCCTAGTGGAAAGAATCTGTACTGTAATCCCAAAGGCACTAAGTTCAGATCCACAGCTGCTCCATGGAAGAAGGATGGGCAATCTGCTCCTGTGTGATTACTGCCTCTGAAAAGCTGCTGGAGGGTCAGCTATGAGTTGGCTCCAACTTGATGATGGATGACAACAACAGTTAAAAATATAAGGGGTTCCAGTGACATAACAGGGTGTCTAGTGGGTAAGGCCTTGTGCTGCCAACCCAAATGCAGATGGTTCAAATTACCAGCTGCTCCATGGAGAAAGAGAAACAGTTTTCTCCATGCAATTTACAGCCTCTGAAAATTCACCATAGGTTCAGTTATGAGTCAGTTCCAACATGATAGCACATGACAACAACAGCAAACTAAGAAAAAGTTTGATAGTGTGAACCTACTTTGTGGCTCCATGTGGAAAAAAAAAAGGTAATCTATTCTTGTATAGATTACAGCCTAAAAAACTCTATATGCAGAGTTATATTTTACCATGTTGGGTAAATATGAGTTGGAATAAACTCAATGATAATCTAAAAAACAACTAATGCTTCTTGTTGTTGATTGCCTTCAAGTCGAGCATGACTCATAGCAATCATACGAACAAAAGGCTTGAAGCCCCTCTACAACTATCAACATTTATCTAAGTTCATAGTGTTTCTGGAGGCATGTTATTTAGGAATAATAATAAGCCACTCCTGCTTCGAAATCTGTCATAGTATGTTATTGTTTTTATATGCCATTGAGTTGTCTGCGATGTATAGCGACCCTATGTACAATAGCTCTGAACCCTTTCCTGTCCTGAAGCAGTCTTACCAATTCTGACACACCAACTCCCATCACTGCAGTTCCTGTATAGTTCCATCTTATCTGGGGTCTCCCTCTCCTGCACTGTCCATCTGAGCATGATGTCATTCTCCAAGGACTGATCTCTCCTGGCCACGTGCCCAATGTAAGTGAGGTGCAACTTCAAAAACCTAGCCTCCAAGGAAAGACTTGGCTTCACCTTCTCCAAGACAGACTGATTTGTTTTCTTGGCAACCCATGGTATGTTAAAGACTCTTCTCGACCACCACAACTCAAAGACATCTATTCTTCTGTCATTCTTAGTCATTGTTCAACTCCCTGAAGCATAACATGTAATTGAGAAGACCATGGCCTGAATTAGGCAGGCACACCTTTGTATCCAGACTGATATTGTTCTTCAGCACTTTGGAGAGGTCCATGACAGGAGATTTTCCCAATGCAATTTGTCTTTTGATATCTTGACGGCTGGTGTTAAGAGTGTTGATTGTGGAGCCGAGCAAGCTTCAATTGCTAACAACCTCAATCACTTCACCATCTAATATGGTGCTGCCAATTGGCCCAGTAGTCTTCTTGATGTTGAGCTTCAATCCATATTGAAGACTACAGTCCTTGACCTTCTGCAGGAAGTATTTCAGGTCTTCTTCAATTTCACCAATGTTGTATCATCTGCATATCATAGGTTGTTGATGAATCTTCCTCCAATCCTGATGCCACATTCCCCCTCATAAAACCCTGCTTCCTGAATGATCTGTTCTGCATACAAATTGAAGAGGTATGGAGACAGGATGCCTCCCTGATGAACTCCTTTCCTGATGTTGAACCCTTAAGTGTTTCCTTTCTCTTTTCAGAGGACTGCTTCTTGGTCCAAGTATAGGTTTCATATAAGTAAGATTAAGTGCTCTAAGAGTCCCATTGTCCTCAAGGTTAGCCACAATTTATTGTGATCCACACAGTCAAATGCCTTTGCATAGTCAATGAAACAGAGATAGACATTCTTCTGATATTCTCTGCTTTCTGTCAAGATCCATCCAACATTGGCAATAATTTCCCTACTTCCATGACCTCTTTTAAACCCAGGCTGTATTTTTTGTAGTTCTCTGTCAATGTACTGTTCAAGTCTTTTTCTGGATAATCTTCAGCAAGATTTCGCTAGTGTGTGATCTTAGTGATATTGTTCAATAATTTCCACACTATTAGGTCACCTTTCTTTGGAATGGGAATAAATATGGATCTCTTCCAGTCAGTTGGCCAAGTAGTTGTCCTCCAGAGTTCTTGGCACAACTTGGTAGGCACAGGCAGGTCAGAATTTGTTTGCTGAAATACATCAATTGTTATTCCATCAACTCCTCGGGCTTTATTTTTTGCCAAGTCCTTCAGAGCAGCCCGCACTTCCTCCTTCATCACTATTGTCTCATGTTTCTTGAAATTCCTCTGTGTCGGCCAATTCTTTTTGGTACAAAAGCTCAGTATACTCCTTCCATCTGCTTTTAATGCTCCTGGAATCATTAAATATCCTGCCCATAGCATCCTTAAGCATTAAAACTCGTGGCTTGAATTTATTCTTTATTTCTTTCAGCTTAAGATATGCTGAGCAACTTCAGCTGTTTTGATTTTCTGACTCCAGTTCCTTGCACATTTCATTATAACATTTTGCCTTGTCTTCCTGAGCAGCCCTTTGAAATCTTCTATTCAGCTCCTTAACTTGTTGATTTCTTCTCTTTGCTTTGGCTTCTTGGCACTCTAGTGCAATGTTCAGAGTCTCTTCTGAGATCCATTTTGGTCTTGTCTTCTTCCTTCTTAGTAATGACTTTTTGCATCCTCATGAATGACAGTCTTGATATCTTTCCACAGCTTATCTGCTCTTCTGTCATTAGTATTCAAGGCCTCAAACCTATTCCTGAGTTGGTTTTTATATTCATAGGAGATAGACTCAAGGTCAAATTTTGATTCTTGTTGATATGATTTAACCTTCTTTAGTTTTAAGTTTAACTTGCATATAAGCAGTTGACGGTCTGTTCCACAATCAGCTCCTGGTCTAGTTTTTACTGCTGTTATTGAACTTCTCTAATGGCTCCTTCCACAGATTTAATCAATCTGATTTCTGTGCATCCCATCAGGTGAAATCCATGTGTATAGCCTGTGTTTATGTTTCTTATAATAGGAACTTACTATGAAAAAAACATTAATTGTACAGAATTCTATCATTCTATCACCAACCTCATTTCTGTTACCAAGTCCATATTTTCCAACTACTGATCCCTCCTTCCTGATTCCCAATTTTTGCATTCCAGTCACCCATTATTATTGAAGCATCTTGGTTACATGTTCGATCGATTTTTGGCTCTGGTTGTAGGTGTATAAATGTGAATTATAATCGTATTAATAGGTCTTCCTTGTATGTGTATGACTATTACCCTGTCACTCACAATATTGTATTTTAAGATGGATCTAGAAATGGCCTTTTTTTCCTTGAAAGTGACACTCATTTTCCTCACCTTTTCATCTCAAGTATAATGGATCATACCATCATGGGATTCAAAATGCCCCATGCCAATCCATCTCATTTCAGTAATACCCAATATATCAATATTTATGCATCCCATTTTTTTTCTTTACAATGTCCAGTTTTCCTACATTCATGCTTCTCACATTCCATGTACCAATTGTTAATTTCTTTTTACAACTGTTTCTCCACCTTTGTTTCCAAATTTGAGGGCTTGACTTCAGTTGCTATATATGTGAGCCTACTCTAAGTGTGTTTCTGCTATACGTAGGGTTTCCAAAGGCTGGCTATATTTCAGAAGTGGATGGCCAATCCTTCTTCCTAGTCTGTCTTAGTTTGGATGTTCACTGTTAGAAGAATATCTGACAAGTATTTTACCTCACAGGTGAAAGACACTTCCCTTACAGAAATGATCACTAAATTCACTGGCCACCCACCAAGCATGTGTGACTTGTCTCTACCCTTTCCCTACTACCTCCCCATTCCTTGCACAATTGGCTACCTGGTCTTGCCCTCCCTTCCCCAGGTACCTCTCAATATGATCATCAGTCACTTCTGTGATGCCTTGCAGTATGCACTGTTACTGGTGTCTCATGCTGTTGTCCATCTCTTGCTTAGGAGGATGCAAGTCCAAATTCCATGTACCAACTTCAGAGAAAGATTATTGCTTGAGGCTGTAGTATAAGTCCTAGATCTGATGCTGTGGTGATGTTCAGCCCTTGGGCCTGAAGTAGATCTGAGATAGTAGATATATATATATCCTTTCCCAAAAGATGAGATAATCAAGGAGATTAGAGAGAGCTCTCAGATCTAGTCTTGTGTGACTCAGTGTGTTCCCAACTGTGTGCCTATATATGCTACTCTGTTTGACCTCAAATTTGGTTTAATATGGCTTGTTTGATTTTACCCCTAATGATGTATAATTAATAGTTTAAAATCCTTCCATGGTGAATTAAGTCTATAGAACCATACTCACATAATAACAATAACATTAGTATTTGCAACAATAATAACTCTCAATAGAGCACTTGTTTCTATCACTGATTAAATGTGTTCTTGAATTAACTTGAGAATTGTACCATGCCAATGTAATTGTTCAAGATGGCTATCCTAGCCATTAATTTTTACTTTGTCACATAGATAAGCAGAAACATGCAAATAGGGTAGGTTAGTATGTCCAAAAGGGGATTGGTTACTCTCATCATTCCACTCCTGACAACAGCTATGAAAGAGTATAGGCAGCTTGGGGTTGGCCAAGTCTCTCCTAACTTCACAAAGGGAATCTGTCCCCATCAACAACAACATCCACAACACAAAATCAATTCCTGTAAGATCACACATGGTCTTTCACACTTCCGTACCTACATTTACTAATTCCAATACCAATGTTACTGGTCTACTGGGTACTAAATTCATTGGAATTATCACACAGGCTACATCAAACCATTCTCACAGTTATGGGTTTTATTTGGGAAGTTAAAAGGGTATATAATCCAGGCTGGCAAAAGGATACAATCCCTCATTCCAGCTTTTCAAATGTGGTTTTAGGCTTTTGACTTTCAACCCCTAAGCTTATGTCAATGTTCCCTTAGTCCTGCCAGTTATGATGTCTTCCTTCAGTCCTCTAACAAGCTTAGGTTAAATCCTCTGCTCTGGTTTATGTACTGCTGTCCACAGTGCGGTAGTCACAAGTCAGTTGTCCCATGTCATTGGTCTCTGGCTCTCTGGTGAAACAACTGTTGCTCTTGTAGCTGGGTGGTACAGGAATCTCTGGCCCTAAAGAATGGTACAGTACTTCCTCTTCCTTGTTGGTACTGAGATTCCTAATTTCTATCACTGAATTCACTCAATTTAAACCTAGTTGGGATTGTGAGAGTAGCCAATCACCTTATGGATATACTGTGTAGCTGTGCACCATTGAGTTAGAATCATCTCATAGTTGATCCCCTAGAGAGTTTTCAGGGGCAGTAAATCACATGGGAGGTTGCTGCCCATCTTTCTCCCATGGTTCAATTGGTGGATTCAAACTGTGTGTCCTTGGGTTGGCAGCACAACTCCTTATCACTAAGCCACCATAGGTCCCTTATGGGTAGACTAATACACCCTAGATGCATGTTTCTGCCTAGCCATGTGGCAGAGTCAAAGTCAAGGACTAGGAAAGAAATTCTGAACAATAAACCCTTGACATTACAGGTACATGTTATCATACTGATGGTTTATTCTACATCATGTCAAACCCAGTAGAACAGCAAGATTGGTTCTTGAATTAGTAAAAGAAGGTGCAGGAGTATGGGAGACTATGTCTGACTTTACAGGAATTAGTTTTGTACTGTGAATGTGGTTGATGGGGACAGTTCTCCTTTCTGGAGTTAGAAGATGTCAGAATCAGCCATTCCCCTGCTGCCTGCACTCTTTACATGGCACCTGTCTGGTGGTTCAAATCCACCAGTGATTCTGTGGGAGACAGATGGGCAATCTTTTCATGTCCAATTTATAGCTTCTGCAAAACCACTAGAAGGCTCAGCTATGAGGCAGTTCAGACTCCATGGAAATTAGAGTTTCTTCCTTAATGGAAATAAGGTCGAGAAAGCAAAAGAAAGAGAGAGGCTTTTAAAAAAACTATGGTTCAATTTCTTTGTTTAAAGCAGAGGTTCAAGTGGGACTACTTTATTTTTTGGCTGGAATTGCCTTTTTTTCATTTTTACAGGGCTCTTCCACTAAATGAGCTGTGTCTTCATAAACTGCATCCAAAATTCCTTAATGTTCTTGATAGCCTATA
>NW_006399859.1:2418898-2420220 GCF_000299155.1 Elephantulus edwardii
TTGTTTAAGAAAGCTATTGTTTCCCTACTTAACAGATTTCATCTCTTTGTCAAAAATGTGTTGACCATAGGTAGATGGGCAAATATCCAGGTTCTCAATTCTATTTCATTGATCTATGTGTCTGTCATTGTAACAGTACGATACTGCCTTGACCATCATAGCACTGTAACAGGATTTGAAATCAGGGTGTAAGATGCCTCCTACCTTGTGTTTCTTTTTTTAAGGAGTGCTTTGCTAATTCAGACCCTCTTTCTACCCCAAATGAAATTGGAGATTGCCTTGTCCATCTTGCTGAAAAATGGAATTGGTATTTGTATTGGAATTGCATTGACTATGTAAATTGCCTTTGATAGTACTGTCATTTTCACACTATTGAGTCTTCCTATTCATGAGCAATGTATATTTATCCATTTCTCCAGGTTTCTTTTTGTGTCTTGTAGTAATATTTTGTTTGAATAGATCCTTTGTGCTTTCAGTTAGATTTATTTCCAAGTTCTTAATCTTGTGATTAGCTATTTTGAAGGGTATTGCTTTTCTTAGCTCCCGCTCTGTATTCTCTTTGTCACTGTAGATCAATCTAATTGATTTTTGTATGCTGATCTTGTATCCAGCCACTTTGCTGAATTTGTCAACTATGTCTAATAGTTTTCTTGCTGAGTCTTTAGGGTTTTCTAAGTATACTATCATATCATCTGCATATAGAGATAAATATATCTCCTCTTTGCCAATTTGGATATCTTTTACTAAAAGGCCTCTGATAGGAACTTAGAGTTAAGGTGTGAAATTTAGAGAAATAGTGCCACACTTTATCATGATATAAATCACATTGTTCTCGGTTGGTTGGTAATTAAATGATTAGATCCCTGTTCCAATGTTTCTGCTGAATGTTCAGAAAGTGAGTCTAGAAAGAAATTATGCTTGTTTGAAGTAATAACACAATTATGTGGGATATTGTTCTTTGTTGGAGGGAGAAATTTTGTGTTTCTGTTCATAGACAGATACAGAAAAAGCTAAAGAAAGCTGATAATGACTTATTTCCATTATTAGATGAATTTCCTTTCATCTTATGACATATGTCAATGCCAGCTATAAATGGGTTACATGATCACAGAATTTCATTTGTAGTAGATTCAGTTATAGTCCTGATACCACTAGGTGGATATTATCTAGAAACTCAAATTTTGGTTACTCTAAAAGCTATCCATTCTAACAGCCATGGCTCTCACCAGAAGAAAATGGTATCCTCAGATACAGGCTCCCAAAGTTCATTCCAGAAGAAAGACAATGCAACCAGCATTAATGATGTCTATTTTTAGAACACA
>NW_006399859.1:2421915-2425154 GCF_000299155.1 Elephantulus edwardii
ACTGGCACAGGACAGAGCGGAGTTTAGGGCTGTTGTACATAGGGTCGCTATGAGTCGCAGGCGACTCGACGGCACATAACAACAACAACAACAACATTTTTAGAACAAATATTAAAGCATTTAGATAAGAAATGAAATTGAATAAAAAAATCATTGGAAATAACAGTTGATCAACAACTTAATCAGTAATCTTATTTTCATTCATGGCATGGGACAGTAGTAAAAGAATTTATATCCTAATTTTAGATTCTGATTTAAGTCTCCATTGCCTCTAAATTTGATTAAGTCTTAACTTTGCAACAGCAAAGTTGTGAGGTTTAACCCTGTCATAAAATGTCTCCACAGATTAGGGCAGGGGGAAATCACTGTTTCACCTCAGGTGTAGCAACCTTGCACTCATAATTTCAGAGAACTTCCTCTAATCTCCTTGTCTTTCAATCTGGCATGAATCCAATTGCTAAGGACAACCTATGATAAATGAGAGAACATGCTTCTTCATTTATTAAATGAAGTCGATGAGAGTTTCCTCCGGCTAAAGGTCAATGTAAGGAGAAAACAGGACCTGTTAATTTTGAGGGGAAGCCTCCTCCCCGCACATCCAACTTAGAAAGAGGATGAAAGCATGGACTACTGTAATTAGTGAAGAAATCTCCCAATGTACAGAGAAACAGATGTTTGCTGAACTTTCCATCGTCATCATTATTATACTTCAGACACAAACAGAAAAGAGGCACCTTTGAAGTCATGACCAAGTCATACACTAGTTTTGCTTCTGTTTGCTTTCAGTTTATATCCTATCATGTTTTGGGTTGTTTGTTGTTTTTTTTTTTGTAGGCACCATTATTCCACCACCAGCTGTTTCATTAAATTGATCCACTCTTTGAGATGAGATGACCCATCATGTCAGTAGATTGACCAAATGTTCCAATGAAATGATTAATTGTTTCAGTATATCGGCAGTTGGCTTGGCTGAACGATTTGGCCTTTGCTTATGGGGAATTCTGCATGTGATATCCAAATTAAAAAAAAAAAAAAAACAAACACAAAAAAACAACAACTAGATGTCAATAGATGAAAGGTCACAGGGCACTAGCAGGTATTGCCCAGGAGAGGAAACAACTGGCTAAGAAAAATTATTTTAGTCGCATTGGTAATTAAAGATAAGGAAACACTAACAAATTTCGATATCTATTAATTAAATGAACAAGCAGAATTGATGTAAAAATAACTCATATCCCTGACCTAGTAATTCTACCGTGATCAAGCTCTTCTTTGAGAATAATCACTAATATGTAAAAAAATGATAATGCACTCAGATATTCATTGCAGTTTTGTGATCATAAAAATTTGGAAACGGAAATGTTCAAAAGAGTAGAAATAGTGAGATTATGGTAACTGCTAAAAACAGATTAAGACAAAGGTATTTTAAAAGAATGTTTAGACAACTACAGAATAAATAAAAGAGTTTGGCCAAAACCAACCATGAAGCTGCAAAAAAAAAAAAGAATGTTTAGGTAACCCATATACAACCTATGCTGTATAGACTTTGCAGTGTATGTAATTTGGTAGGCTTTTTTCCTTTTTTCACCAAATAGCTTTGTAGAATGAGCTTTTTGCCCTATTTAATTCTTTTCCATATCTTCTGAGAATATCTTCTTTTATAAACACACTGCTATATTTCACTTGCTAGAATAGCAATTATGATTAATTTGGATGTATTTAATGTGTGTCAACCATCAGGAATCAAATGATGCTCTAAGTACCTCTAGAATCTACTTACTTCTCAAATCTTACCAGTGGAACAATCCTCTAAATAGCAAATTTTAACAGTTAAATTTAAAATTCAATTATCATAAATAAGGAATAACACATCTGCATACGCATATTCTTTTTCACCAAGCTCAGAATAAACAATCATTCTCCGTTATCATTCTTTATTCCTTTGGTGTCTCTTGTTATTACTCAGGAAAGAAAGACCACACTTTTGAACTGGCCGTTAGACACAATTAAACCTCAGATATTGCTTCTTAGAATAAATCACTGTACTGAAGAAATACTGGTTCACTGGCAAGTCTTAGTATTAAAAGCTGCTTTGTGACACGTAACAAACACAACTCTAACTCTTTTGCCAAATTGTGACTGGAGTGTGCCATGGTCCTATTGTATGTCCTACGCCAAACCTATTATTTTCCCTTCGGGTGTAGGTCCTTGAAGTGGTTTTTGTGGGTGTGAAACAAATGGTGAGAATTTTAATTGGTCCCTCTTATCCTAGTATTGAAATTAACTGTACTTAAGTTATCAAGTCACGTTCATGCCCTGATTTTATATACTTGTATCTATCAATAAACATTGTGATACTCGAAAAAAAAAAACCCCAAACATTTCTTCCTATCTTCTATTTTTACATTTGTTTAATTTTTTAAGGATCTCATATTTATTACTGTGACACTGATGTGCCAAATGTGATAATGGTTACACATGGTGGACAGTGTTTGCTGGAGCTTTCCGATTAAAACAAGCCTGGAAGCAGGAGTGGCATCCATTTCCGACATGGCTTGCCTCCAGAAACTCTATGAACAGTGCTCAGGACTTTCATTCATAGGGTCATTATGAGTTCTCTATGACTTGATGGCACCTAACAAAAACAACAACATATTCATTAAAGCACTATAACACACCTTAAAATTAAAGAGACAAAGATCCTACCATCCCTGGGGTATTCATTCTAGAGCAGGAGAAACAAGCTTAAATAATAATGAATAGTTGACAGAAAGTAATTCCAAAAGCAGATTCATCACAATTTAGGTAATTCCCACTTGCAAAGACCATAGGATAGTGTAAAATTGTTCTAGAGGCCTTCTAAAACTGTAGTCTTTAAAGAAGCAGACAACTATGTCTTTCTTTGAAAGATTAGAACTTAAGTGTACTGAAGACTGTTCAAAATAGTCTTCCCATCTTACCATATTTGTACGAAATAGTGATAAAGAAATAAAACAAAACGAAACACATAACACTAGCCAAAGCCAAAACCTAGGAATCAAATTATGACACTGTCTCTTAGAAATGGTATTTAACAGGTTTACTTACAATTTTCTAAACTAGAAAATAAGAAAAATTTTTTGCAAAAAAAAAAAGTATGGAGATAGAAGAAAATGATAAATAGAAGAAATTTAAAGTGTCTAGCTGCCCTGGATGTGCTCACCAAGTTGTGCCAAGAAATATGGAGAATAACCACTTGG
>NW_006399859.1:2426344-2463194 GCF_000299155.1 Elephantulus edwardii
GATTGATTCAGTGACTGGGGTAATCGGGATGGGTGTGTCAGAGGCAGTGCGATTGGCACAGGATAGAGCAGGGTTTAGGGCTGTTGTACATAGGGTCTCTATGATTCGTAAATGACTCAACAGCATATAACGACAACCACAACAACAGAATACTGTAAACACAATCATAAATGTTATCTAAAGGAGGATTTAATATCATTATCATAATAAATACAAAAACTATAATAATAGAAAAGAGGCCCCAGCTTAGAAATTATCATAAAATTAGTATCCATCTACTTTATAGAAAACTTTATATTGCACATAGATATGCCATATATGTTCCTAGTGGATTGCAACTTTATGTAACAGCTTTAAAAAAAATAAAACATTTACTAGTGGTAGTTTTCAATGAAACAGCTCAATACCTCTATAGCTCACTGAGGGTTACAAACAGCTATGTGCAAAAGGACTTGGCTGCACCGCTTGAAAGCAAGCATAGAAGGCCAAGCTGGGTAGGACTGAAAGCAGCCCGGACCTCCTGTAGCACGTACAACAATGAAGGGAACTTAGAAAAGTTTCAATTAAACATGGAAATTTTCTGGTGTCTTGATAATGTTGTTAAGGGTACAGTAAAACCTTTCTACGAGTACAAGGATGTTCCCTTGGAAATTATTCAAACTTATCTATGTTATGTCTCATGTGGGTCACCATGACCCAGGTTAACTGCTTGGAAGGCAGCTATGCTTAACCATTTACCCACCCTATGAAATCATGCTTTGCTGTATGCTTTAATTTTCGGCTAATAAAAGCTGGGGCTCTGAAGCTTCTCAGCGCAACTAGCCTGAACGAGATTTTGACCCTCTGGAACCTCATTTCAGTTTGCTAGTCTTTCTTTCTTCAGCTTAACCCATGAGAAATAACACTTTTTAGTGATCCTAGCCCCTCAGAGAGCAAAGAAAGTTGGAGGTCATAGAAGCAGATGGGATTCTCCTTCTATACACGGAATTATCGAGGAGATGAGCTTGACTTGGATAAATTGACTCTTCACAAGGCTTTTCAGAGTAAATGCTTCCCTTTCTCCCATAATATGGAAAAGCATAGCAAAGAGGAGATGGAAATATACGTATCTCAATAAGTGCATCAGAGATTGCTTCTCGCCCTTTTGGCTAAGATCAAGTGAAGAAGTGCATCAGAAACATCTTATACTCTACATTTTATCCAACTTTTCAATTAGAGCAATTGGGAATCTATCTTGAGGAATATATCTACAAGTATGCATCCATATTTTTAGGTACACATCTGATAGAGAACAACATCTTAATAAATACCTTGAAGACCTATGTCTTATTCAGTGCTTCTTTTACCCCTAGTGTCCAGCACAGTGCTCCAGTCATAGAAGAAAGCCAATAAATGTCTAAGAAACATACATCTTAAAGAACATCTGATACTTATCCTAAATTACTGAGACAGAGTCCCAATATCCTACACTAAGAAAGAACAAACCATTTCCTTCCATTAAGGTCTAAAGTTATAAAAGAGAAGAATAACAAAAAGTAATTGGAAAATAATGTCTATGAATTTTTTGAACCTTGTATGTAAAACAGTATAAAATAAAATGTAGGGGGTAAAAAAATAGGATGATCAACAAAGCTGTTGAGAACTATTAAAATGATGACATCAGAGGTCAAGTATCAAAGTTACTGACACTTGGCTCACTGATATTTGCTGGCTCATTTAGAACCAATGCCCATGTGGTATCTTCTTATACTTTAATGTTGGATGTAGTTATAAATTGAGTTATATATTGAGGTTTTTACACTGGCAAGTGTGATTTTAACAAAGCTTAACGAGTATCTGCACATTGGAGCTTGTCTTCTTGGAATGTTCATTCTTAACAGCAAAACACCATGTGGTAAGAAAAGCTAGCAATGGCTGAGTAGTCACATCGAGAACAAAGTTACCCTGTCCAGCTACACTTAAGAGCCACTCATGACAATGACATCTTCTTGGATGCTCAAAGCATCCTTATGAGCTCCTCTTATCTATCATAGCCTCATCTTTGACCACCCCATGAAACTGAACACCCACCCAGCTAAGCCAAGTCAAACTCCAAATTATATAAAATAAGAATTCATGGTTTTAGCCTTCTGAGTCCTGGTTGAATTGCTATTTACCAATCGATACCTGGCACAGAGAAGAAGAGTCATAAAGTTGTCAGGCATACCCAAGTCTTACACTTCTTCTGTCACCTATCAGTTGTGAGATCATTTAGTTCACTAAGAAATCTATTTGTATTTCAGATTCTCTATCTATAAATGAATAATGACCTCACTACATTGAATTCCCATATAGGATAAAGGAATATATGTTATCCATTGTAAATTTGCTCAAAAGGAAATAATAAGCTATCTTTGTATTATTGAGTTAAAGCAAATGACTTGCTTAAAGCAAAAGCCCACTTGCTTTCTGGATTATTGAGGCAGTCTTACTCTAGTCTAACTGCATGTGCATTCAATCACAATTCCTCAACTTTTTCTAAGCTTCTTTCAGATTCACAAGCCAGAAAAGAACTAGACAAGAACCTGGAAAAGTCTCTACTTTGAAATATGGCTGCTACAATTTCTTGTCTGAGCTGCTCACACACACTCTTCTTCCTCTGCTACAGTTTCCTACAGAAGAATGTGCACAAAAGTCAAAAGCAGGTTCCTTTCCTCTCCAGCTCAAAACCCACTTACAACTTAGCACTGAAACCTAAATATAAGCCCAAGACTCTTGTTCCTGTCCATAAAGTCCTCCCTGACTTTCCAAGCCTTCTTTTCTTATCATAAAGTCCCTTCTTTCCCCACTGTTTTCTTCTCTCCGATATTCTTATTTCTTCGGCCAGCCTGAGCCTGGCCAGCCTGTTCCCTTTACTAGGACCACTCTTCCCACATATGCATTAATCACTTACCAAGTCAAAGAAATGCCCCTGAAAAATTAAACAAACCAAAGAGACTGTCATCAAGTTGATGCTGATTCCTGGCAACCCTTTATCAGATTTCTAAGGATATAAATCTTGGCAGGAGAAGACTGTTCACCTTGCCACCTCAGAACAGTTGATAGATTTGAACTGCTGACCTTTCAGAAATCAATGAGTAATGAATTTTCATTAGACAAAGCAGTAATCCCTCCCCTCTAACTCCTGTTCTTCTCAGTCACAGTATATATATACACCTTTACCCTTCCTATAAATTAGAGCTTAAAAAAATGGTAAGAATCATGTTTTGGTGTCTGCTATTTTCTCTACAGATTTTTTTTTTAAGAAATCACAGAAAAACAGAGCTTCTGCCTTGTTTATTAAGCTTTTCTCTTTGCTAAAGCAGAGTTTTGCCAAAGGAGGCCTACTTTAATTTCTTTATAAGGTCACTCTGAAAAATATTTTTTCTATTTTTTAACTCATTAAAAAATAAAAGGAGGAATAATATTTCTTGGCATATGAAAATTATATGAAACTTAAATTTCACTATCTGTTGCACTACTCTGTTCAGCAGGACAGTGCCAAGCTATGGAATGAAGTACCAAGACTTCCGGTCATGAAGAGAAGGGAAGAGGAATGAGTGTCTCTGAGAAGTTTCTCTCTACATAAGGAGGAAAATATATTAACCAGGCTTCCAGGTGGTTTTCACTGTTTCTTTTTCTATTTGCTAACCTCCTCTGTTTCCACAACTACATCTTTATCAGAAGGCAGCTTCAGCAGGAGAATCAAAGTTTTGCCATCCCAGGGCAGAGTGTTCTGTTTGCCCTGATTACATTCTTCAGATTTATTCTTTTAACCCAGGAAGTTCCTGCCTTGGTCAGCTTAACTCTTACAGTGTCCATACATACTGTTTTGTTATTAGAACAATTATTCATGTATGCATTGCTCTACAATGGCATATTTATGGCAGAGAATAGGTAGCCTATAATGACTAAAATATTTACTACTTAACTATTTAACCATACAAAATATTTGCTGCCTCCTGACTTACAAAAAAATGACTGGTTTATATCATGTGATCAGACTGCACAGATCCTAGGATTCAGGTGGCCTAGTGGGCAAAACGCTGTGCTGCCAACTCAAAGGGTCTATCTCTTTAGACTGTTTCAAACGGATTGTTTCCCTACACAGAGCAGAACGCAGCGTCTGCATTCTGACAAAGTGTTCTAACTGATCCAAAGTAGGTGGTTCTAATCTACTACTCTGTGACATAAAGATGGACAATCTCCTCTCAAATGATTTGCAGCCTCTGAAAACCATTATGGGGTCAGTTATGATTTTTTTCTGACGCAATCGCACACAACAGCAACAAAGACAACAAGAAAGAATTCTTTTTAAAAAATGAAAATATGATCTATCCAAAACAAACAAACAAATTCCCTCTAAACCATTGTCCTTGAACTGAATCTGCCTCATGATGACTTTACAGGGAAGGTCTTCCAAAGCCATACATCTTTACAGAAATCAGCGGCAGAGGGGCTCAAACTCCTGAGCTTTCACTTTGCAGCCAGTTGTTTAACCACTGTACCAAGGATCCTTCATGAACTATCCAGCAGAGTTAAACTCACAGAAACAGAAAGCAAATTAGAAGTTACTGGGAGGTAAAAGGAGAGGGAAATGGAGAGGAATTACTTAGCTATAGAGCTTCTATTAGAGATAATGAAAAAGTTGTGGAAATAAATAGCTACATAACAACGGGAATGCAATAAACGGCATTGAATTACACACTTGAAAACGGTTAAATTGTCAACTTATACATATGTGTGTACACATGTCTATTTTTTTAGAAATTATATTTTTAAAAAGCTATAAAGAAATATGCACAGCCAACTGTGACATTGCCCACCACATAAGCACAGCAGCCTCTGATCTGTAATAGTTTGCCCCATGAGAAGCCAGCAAAGTACAAATGTCTGACGAGGCCCTTGGAAGTGATCCAGGCTCGTTAGTCTGTTTCAAATGTAATATTTCCCTATAAGGAGCAGAATGCAGCGTCTGCCTTCTCATCAAGTGTTCTAATTGATCCACACGCATGGAGAAATGCTAAGTGAATAGAAGTGGAGATGTCTGGAAAAATTAAACACAGATTTCTTAATAAAGCTGAAAATAGCTTAATAAAGCTGCAAACAGGCTCCTGGCATCTCAAGACATGCTTATTTCTGTTTAAATAGATGACTTCCCATACACTGTTATCAGCTCAGAGGGGATCCTGGGAGAGAAGTACTTTCCTCCTCCTGTCCATAATTAGCTCGCTGCTGATGAGACTCTACCATAGACTGTAAAAAGCATCTGCCAATCTGGATAAAAGCTATACCCATGGTCAACCAATGCTAATATCCTCAGCTGCCCACTTCTGTAATGCTCTGAACAGATAGGAAATAGTCTTACTGGAGAAGTATGAAAGTTTGTCAATCCCTTTGGTAGAAAGGTGGTTTCTAGGGTCATTCCACTGAAAAGTGTCGGTAATGTTGGTGCTACTGCTTCTTGTAACTTACCAGGGAATGAGACGAATGTCTTGGCCAATGAAAGATCCAAATGGCAAATAACTTGTCACCAGAGAGCACTCAGTCATAGTAGTGGAACTAATATAGACTCTGAGTGGAAACTGGCCTTTAACTTCTCAGAAAAGAAGCTTTGATGGAATAGTGCACTGTTGTGTTGTGCTAAGTAAAAGGTCAACAGTCTGAATCCACCAGCTGTTACATCAAGGTAGAAAGACAGGCAGTCTCCTTGCATATATATGTTTTTGTTGTTGCATAACATTAAGGTACAAAGCAAACGCACTGCATGGTTCAAAATCAGGAAGGTCATATGCCAGGGATCAGTCCTATCTCCATACTTTTTAATGTATATACATAACAGATCATCTAGGAGATGGGGCTCTATGAAGAGGAATGTGGCATCAGGATGGAGGTAGATTCATCAACAATCTGTATTATGCAGATGATACAATCCTGCTTGCTGAAACTGAGGAGAACCTGAAGTGCCTGCTACAGGTCAAGGACTACACCCTTCAATATGAATTGAAGCTCAATATCAAGAAAACAAGATTCTCACCACTGGGCTAAATGGAAGCATCACGAAAGAAGATGAAAAGATTCAGATTGTTAACAACTTTAGTTTGCTTGGCTCCACAATCAATACTATTGGTACCAGCAGCCAAGAAAGCAAAAGGCAAATTGCATTGAAAAAGTCTACTGTCAGGGACATCCCCAGCATACTAAAGATGTTAATCTGGAAACTAAGGTGTGCTTGATCCAGGCCATAGTCTTTGCAATTACTTGCTATGCCTCAGAAAGTTGGACAATAACTAGGGAGAATTGATGCCTTTGAGCTGTGGTGCTGGAGAAGAGTATTGAATGCACTGACAGGAGAACAAACAGGTTTGTCCTAGAGAGAGAGTGAAACCAGGCTGCTCCTTAGAGGCAAGAATTCCAAGGCTTTGTATGACATACTTTGGCTTTGGGCATGTTATAAGGAGGGATCAGTCCTTGGAGAGGTATATCATGGTTGGAAGTGTGGAAGGACAGCACAAGAGAAGAGGAACCTCAATGAGAAGGATTGAATCAGTGGCTGGGGTAATGAGTGTAGGTGCGTCAGAGACAATAAGTTTGGCACAGGATAGAGCATGGTTCAGATCTGTTATTCATAGGGTCTCTATGAGTTGTCCTCAACTTGATTGCATCAAACAACAACAATGACCACTCCCCACGCTCATAAACGTTTAACTTCCAAAACCCAGTGAAAAGTTGTTATGAGTTAGAAACCACTCAACAG
Source organism: Elephantulus edwardii (assembly GCF_000299155.1). Lineage (NCBI taxonomy): Eukaryota > Metazoa > Chordata > Mammalia > Macroscelidea > Macroscelididae > Elephantulus > Elephantulus edwardii. The sequence goes on from NW_006399859.1 coordinate 2,433,120, forward strand.
CAAGGATTTTTTTTTTAACTTCTCTGGAGGTTCAGAAGAAGCATATTGCACTACTAATAGTAGAAGGAGGGAAAAAGGTTTCAAATGAAACTTCCAGTCTTGTATGTTTGATTATCCTAAAAATTGAATGTTTCCCATATGCTACTGTTCATATTATTGACCTATCTACTGTCTGGCTGAAAATTGAGTCATGAAGGGAGTTAAATAAACTCTGGTGGCTTCGTGGAAAGAAATTGCATAGCTAACCCAAAGGTACATGGTGCAAACCCACCAGCTATTTTGTGGAAGAAAGATGGACAATCTCAATTCCATGTGATTTATGGCCTCTGAAAACTGTTGAAGGGGATCAAACATGGGCCCGCTCAGACATGACAGTGCTCACAACAACACAACAACAGTATAAACAGTATCAGATTATGTATAAAAAGCTTATCTTGATGCCAGTTCTTCTGGCCTTTGGTGGTTTGATATCTACCCAGAATTCTCTCCTGTCTCTCTGTATCTCTCTGGCTGATGCTTTTTTAAAGTCTTGTTTAAAGCTTACCGTCAGTATAATTTACTCAGGAGATTTCTCTGATTTCTTTTCCCCTCTTCTGTGTGCTCACAGACTCTCGTGTGTATCTCTCTTATAACACTTATCACATTCTGATATAATTGCTTGATGATTGTTGATCCCCTGGGCAAACTAGGATTTTTGAGAGAAAGGACATTGATTCTACAAGCTGCAACCTCAGAGGCATAGCACCTGACTCAAAGCAGGTACTCAATGAAGGACAAAAATGTGAGGAACAAGTGAGCAAAGAGGTGAACAGATAAATGGATGGAGTTACTGTGTAAATAAGAATCTTGCTGCTGACAAGAACATAATTGAGGTCAAATGCTCTCATTCTAGCACAACTTGAGTGTCTCGAAAGTGGTCAGCTTCAGAGACTTTACTTACCTTTGAGAAAATAGCTTTCTTCACAAATCAGGCTTGCAACATCTTTTCTAAAGCTTGGAATAAAGTTTTTTTTTTTACATTGGACACTTTTTTACAGAAATACATTTCTTATAAACTTGAAAGATCAAAACCTGTTGAAGTAGCCTCGCTGTGCTCCAGGCAGCATCTTACATAGTTAAGTGTCATTTCCTTGCACAGCCCTTTGCATTCCCTTTCAAGGCAATGATGACATGAAAGCTTAATATCTTTCTTTGCTATTGCAGCTTTCTTTAGAATGACTTTAAAAAACTACTTTCTTTTACTTTCTCACACAATGTTCCGGTTGTTGTTGTCATCATCGTTGTTGTTGTTAGGTGCTATTCAGTTGAATATGACTCAGAGTGATAGTAATAACAACGGATAGGAACCTTGTCCTATCCTGTGCCATCCTCACAATCTCTGACATACTCAAATCTATTGCTGCAGCGACTGTGTCAACCCAGCTGGTTGAGGGTCTTCTGCTCCTTTGCCATCCCTCCACCCACCCAAGCATGATGTACCTCTCCAAGAAATAGCCTCTCCTGGCAACATGCCCAAAGTATGTGAAACGAGGACAAGTCCTTGTCATCTTTGTCTCCAAGAAACACTCTGGATGTGCTTCCATGACATGTCTGTTTACCTTTTGGTAGTCCATGTGATATACAGTATTTTTCTCCAACACCACAGCTCAAAGGCATCATTTCTTCTTCTGTCATCCTTTATTCATTGTCCAGCTCTCAGATACACAGCAAATGACTGAAAAGACCAAGGCCTGGATCAGGTGCACCTTAGTCGTCAAACTGACATCATTGTTCCTCAATTATTTGGAGAGGTACCTGACTGCAGACTTTACCGGTGCATTTCATCTCCTGATCTCTCCTGGTTTCCAGTAACAAGTGTATTGATTGTGGATTCAAGTAAGACAGAGTGGACCATTTAGGGGATAATATTAATGTTTAAATAGGAAGCAATCCTGCATTAGAAGGAAAATTTCAAATCTCCATTTTTTAAACAATAAGAGTTAAAAGAACAAAAAAAAAATTCTGAACTAAGGTAAATAATTTTGACATGATATTGATAATTATGGGTCTATTTTAATTGATTAATTAAATTATTATGTTAAGTATAGTACTTAATCCCTGTCTTTCTCCTTGTCTTTGAGCTGGAACCAACTCATAGGTGACCCTCCAGTGGGTTTTCAGAGGCTATAAAATCACACAGAAAGCTGTTGTCAATATTTTCTCTTCTGGAGCCACTAGTGAATTTGAACTGATCTCCAATGGGTGTGCAGTGCATTTCTCTATCCACTATACCACTATTAAAATAATAGATTGCTCAGAAACACTACTTTTTCCCTTCCATTAATTCTACCAGTCAATAAAATTATTTCATTTATGCTCTTCCCATGAATTTTAACCTCCAGGTCTTCTGTAATTCAAAGACATTTTTTTCAAGTCCTCTAGAGTGTTCAAAACCTATCATTTTTCTCTTTCTAAGAGGTTTAATAGAAATCACCTTTGTGTGTTTATGTGTGATGTTTGCTGGAATCTCAACCCACACCACAGGAATCCAATTGCATAATATTAGGACTTCTTATTTCTCTGTTTACCTAGCAAATATGTGCCTGTGATGTCCTATGTAACCGGAAACTGAACTGCATTATTAAGTGATTTCAAAAAGAAACCATTTCCAGTTGTATCATATACCTATAAATGTGAGAGCCATGAATACTGCTGAATTCTATGTTGGGATTTTTATTCACTTAATTTTTTAATTTTTTTTTTACTGATTATATCATCTCTGTTAAAAAAGAACCCAATGACTATGGTTTAGTTGAGGGGGTTTTTTGCCCCCAAATAGTTGATTATTGAAAATAAAAAACTAACAGAACATGTGGAAATATGACAGTATTTATAAGGATCTGAGTTTAAGGAAGTTTCTTTTTTTTTCTGATGGATGGAAAAGTATAAAAAAACAGCTCATCTTGTTTTGGGCCATATTCAGGCATACCTAGGAGGTGTGGTAAGTTTAGTTATAGATAACTGCAACAAAATGAGTGTCAATAAACAATAAAGCCAGTCATTCAACAGGTTTGGTTTTCAGGTGCATATAAAAGTTGTGCTTTTACACTGAGGAGCCCTGGTGTTGTCATGTATAACATGTTGGACTGCTAGCCAAAGAGTCCACAGTTCAAGTCCACCAGCTGCTACATGGGAGAAGATGGGCAGAACCCTCCAACAAAGATTTATAGCCTTAGAAATCTGGTGGAGCACTATTATGAGCTGGAATTGATTTGAAGGTGGTGAGTGGGTAATCTATTATGAATGCAATAATATGACAAGGATGTTTGAAATATTGCAAGAATTACCTAAATGTGACAGAGAGATGTGAAGTAAGTATGTGTTGTTGAGCAAACAGCGCTAACAGGCTTGCTCATTGCAGGGTTACCACGTACTTTCAATTTGTGAAAAGCACAGTGTGTGTGTGTGTGTGTGTGTGTGTGTGTGTGTGTGTGTGAGAAGCACAAGAAAATGAAGTATGTTTATACAGGAGTTTCTCTCTTTTTTGGGTAACATCCATTCATCTGGGTCGATTTTGCATGGATTAAATTTGTCATGAACTGTAGCAAACCAGACGCTTCAATTGATCAGAACCCATGCTAGAGTTTTCAACAGCAGGTATTTTCCTCATTCAGCTTATAGAAGGGTTTAAGAATATGCAAACTGATGGCAAGATATCCCCATTTTTAAAAACTGCCTTCCTGAAATTGGCAATATTTTTCTCCAATTTCAGATCTTCTTCTTCTTCCCATATCCCAAACTGAAGTTAATCTATTAAGTCAACCCAACTCACAATGACTCTGCAGGACAGGAGAGAGCTACCTGACAGGGTGTCTGAGGTATATATCACTATGGAAGTGAACTGTCATGTCTTTCTCTCATGGAGAAGCTGATGAGTTTGAACCACCTGCTTCCAGGTTAGCAGCTTTCAACCAGTACCCCACTAGGGCTCCCTCCTTCTTACATACTGTAAGTAAATTCACTTTGATGCAAAGAACATTTCATATTACATTAAGTTCTGAGGTTATGCAAGACAGGGCAACTCCAAGGGCCAAATGCTCTCCATTAAAAATCACGAGCTCTCTATTCAGTTTCCAGAAGAAATTATGCATATTCACAACTGGGCTGTTAGTAATGCTGTTAGCTTTTTGCAAACTCTAGAGGATCTATAACTCAAATTCTTCAAAATCCTCCTTTTCTTTGTAAATGTAGCATGTCTTTATTTCTACTTCCTATAAGTATTCTAGTTATTCTCCTGTTTCAATAGCATATTTATCACTTTCTCTTCAAGTGCTCTCTTTTTATCATTCATTGCTGCAAAGAAGTAATTTGACTCGTGAGTTGGCATTTTCCCAAATGATAGCTTGCTTTAACATCTGAAGTTGCATCAGGCAACACACAGTCACATGTGGAAAAACAAAACAAAAACCTGCTCATCTCATTCTGTCCCAGTGATCCAAAATTTTGAGAGGCAGCTCTCTGTTAACACAAGTGCCACAGGATTTTCTTTTAATTCTGGTTCTATGATTGACTATCTGACTGACCTTTAGCAGTTCGGTTTACTTTCCTGTGCTTCAGTTTCTTTGCCAACAAAATGGGTTTATATGAGGTTTAAATGGGTTGTTGTTGTTGTTATATTTTATTAAATAGCCTGTGACTCATAGTGAGCTTTGAACCCTGCCTTATCATAAGTCAGTCTCACTGACTCTGATACACTTAATCACATTGCCCTAGTTACAGGGTCAATCCATCTCATCTGTGGTCCTCCTCTCCATTGCTGTCCCTCCACCCTTCCAAGCATGATGTTCTTCTCTAATTACTGGTCCCTCCTGTCCACATGCCCAAAGTATGTGAGACGGAGCTTCAAAATCCTAGCTCCTAAGAGAAATTTGTTTTCATCCTCTCCAAGACAGACCTAGGTGTTATCCTGGTAGTCCATGGTATGTTCAATAATTTAAAACAACTGTCTGGTACACAGTTAAAATATGTGAGAAAATATATTTTCTATATATTAGAAGCAAATATGATGGGGGGAAAAACTACTAAGCCTGGAATAGAAAACATAGTTCAGCACTTTGGCTGTGTTACGTACTACATATAACTTCTAGCCCTCAAACTTGAGACTAATTAAGCAAATGCTTAAATAGTGCTTGATAAGATATGATAGCTAAAGAACTGAGAATATTTGACAGCAATCAACACAGGGATCATTTACAAGAGAATCATGATCTCGAAACTGTATAGCAGAAAGGACTTAAGAAGGATAATAGTGGTTGCTGGTTGGGTAATGCCTATGTGACAGGCACTGTAGTAAGGTTTAAACGCTTCCTCTTTATCATACATTGTTTCCAAAGACAGTCACATCAATACCTTCCATCCAAGTAGCCCTTTACAGCAGAGTAATCTTGTCAGTCAACACTCCCATTTCTTTGGAGTTGGAACCAATTAATCACTGACCCTCCATTGGATTTCCAAGGCTGTAAAGCACTCAGAGTTTTGAACCCAACAAATACTGCAGTGGAGAAATGTTTAAGACTATAAAATTGCTCATCTTTCTCCAGAGGAGGTGCTGGTGAATGAATCTCTCGTGAAGTGCAGGCTGTGTGTTAGCTGTGCAATTCTGTACCAACTAGGCTACCAGTGAGCATAAAAAGGAGTCTGTTTCCTACCCCTCAACTCCCTGCATCAGATCTGCCTGTGAGGTATGTCACAAAGACCTACAACCTTGCAATTTGTTTCTTAGACTACTTTCTGGAGCCCTAATGCAATAAAGTTCAAACAGATAGATGAGACTTTCCATGTGGCAGGGACTTGAGGCCATTGACTGACAACTATTAGCTCTGAATGTGAGGGAGGCTAATTTGGACCTTTTCACCTTCCCAGCTGACGAGAAGGACTACCTTGTCAATCTACAGAATCACAACAAATAATCACTTCAATATGATGGAAGCCACGAGGTTTTAGGTTGTTTTTAATACAGTGATGTCTGTGGTTATGTGCTGTTGAGTTGGAACAGACCCATAGCTGATCTTCCAGTGAATTTTTCAGAGGTGGTAAATCACACAGGAGGAGACAGCCTAGCTTTCTCCTGAGGAGTAGCTGGTGGCCTTGAACCACAAGTCTTTAGGTTGGCAGCGTAACTTCTTACTACTATGTGGCCACAGCTATTATACAGTTACTGACAATCAAAAGAATTTTATTTCGTTTTAACACTAATCATATGACAGTCAGCTGTTTTTTTGCTGTTGCTGCTGTTAGGGACTGTGTGGCTGATCGTAACAATAGAATAATATTGGCTGCTCATGAGCCCTCACCATAGTTGTAAATAGGCTTGAATCCACTGCTAGTCAGGTCAATTAATCTCCTTGAGAGTCTTTGTTTTGCTCTCCCTGTACTTTACCAAGTACTTAACAAGTAAGCATGGAACTTTCTTTTATCGATGAACAAATAGGAAACCACACAGGGCAGGCATCTTACCCAATGTCCATAGCTCTGACATGGCACATTTGGAATAAATGTTTGCTGTGGAACCTCTGGCTCCTAGAGGCCCAAGGGAGCCTGGTGACTAGTGGTAAGAAGCTGTTCTCAAATCCTAAAGGCACGGGGTTTGAATCCACCAGCTGCTCACTGGGAGGATGGGCAATTTCCTCCTGTGCAATGTACTGTAGCCTCTGAAATCCCACTGGAGGGTCAGCTCTGGGTCAGTTCTGACCTGACAGCACACAACAGGAGAGTCTTGGTAACTAATGATAAGTAAGGCCAATTAAAACAATCACAACCGAGGCCATGAGAAGTTAATTTAGAGCAAATTACAATAATGAATGTGTTTTTACTATTCTTTATAACACCAGAATTTTAAACAGAATTAGGTGAAGTAGAAGCCTAGAATGAAATTATCAGATAAATGCAGGCCTGCAGTCTTTAAAATCTTTGTAAGAAACAGAGGCATCCTGCCAACTCCCCGTTTTATTTCCTGAAGAACTCCAGCATTCTTTTGAGGAGAGCAATCTTATAAAGTTCATATACTGAAGTGAGACTAGAAGGTTTTTTCAACAGATTCGTAACCAACCCACTCTCCTTCTCCCTTCCCTTCCATAAACACTTAAGAGTGTGCTTGAACTAAGAGCTTGTCCCTGATTCTCAGCCTGTAACAATCCCCACTGTCATGTAATTCTCACTGCAACAAGGCACTCACTGTATAAGAAAAGCTGTTTTCTTGCCGATGTGGTAGCTCCAGTTTAAGGTAACCTCATGTATAACAGAAGAGACACTACCAGACTCTGAACCATCATTAAAGTAATGGAATTAAAAATTCATCGGATAAAGGATACAGAGTGGAGCAGCACTTCCTCCTTCTCAGAATGGATGGGTGGAAGATTCAGCAGGAAAGTCTCAGAGGAGGGGAGGATGAGGATGAGTTCCCAAGAATGCAGCGAAGTTGTTATCTTGAAGGAAGAGGGCAGTGGCCATATGTGGTCTGGAATCAGAGAGTAGACGGCACCTTTGCACTGGCACTGATCACACTCAACTATGGGAAGGGCTGCATTGTGTGGGGCTGGGAGGGAAAGGAAGGTTAAAAGAGATGGGTGTGGAGAATGGAGTAAGGTACTCTTGTCGGACCACTGTTCATGCTCAGCTGTTAACCCAAAGGTCAGAGGTTCAAACCCAAGGAATATGACATTGGGGAAAGATGTGGCAATCTGTTTCTATAAAGATTTACAGCCTTAAAAACCCCAAGGACAAGTATTCTCTGTCTTCCTGGTCAGTGTAAGTGAGACTTGATGGCAATGGGTTTAGCTTTACTGTTTCCTTGGGGAGTTTTTCTTAGAAAAGGAGGCAAAAAAAAGATGATGGGAGGTCTTCTATTCTATTAGTTGTTGTTTGAGGAATTGTGTTCGCTGTTTTTGCATTTATCTTCATGAGTTGGTAATTGTAATCTTCATATTGTTGTTGTTATGTGCCATTGAGGCCTTTGCAAGTCATAGTGACCCTATTTACAACATCCCTAAACTCTGCACTGTCCTGTGCCAATCACACCATCTCTGACACTCCCATCCCAATTATCCCAGTCACTGAATCAATCCACCTCATAGAGGGCCTTCCCCTCCTGCGCCCTCCACCCTCCCAAGAATGATGTCCTTCTCCAAGGACTGGTCTCTCCTTACAACATGTCCAAAGTATGTTAGACGGAGCCTCAGAATCCTTGCCTCCAAGGAGCCACCCGGTTTAACCCTTTCCAGGATGATTATGTTTATTTTCCTAGCTGTCCATGGTACTCTCATTACTCTTCTCCAGCACCACAGCTCAAAGGCATCAATTCTCCTTCTATCCTCCTTGGTCATTGTCCAACTCTCTGCATAACAAGTGATTGCTAAGACCATGGCCTGTATCAGACGCACCTTAGTCTCCAGAGAGACACCATTGCTCTTCAGTACTTTGGAGAGGTCCCTAATAGCAGACTTTCCCATGGCAATGCACCTTTTAATTTCCTGGCTACTGGTGCTAAGAGTGTTAACTGTGGAACCAAGCCAACTAAAGCTGTGTACAATCCCAATCTCTTCACCATGCAATTCTTAAATCCCAAGTTTTGTCATTTAAATGGAAACAATACCTTGGGCTTCAATATGGATTGTATATCAACATCAAGAAAACAACATTCTCACCACTGAGCCAATTGGCAGCATCATGATAGATAGAGATTGAAGTTATTAACAATTTCGTTTTGCAAATGAAATTCATTTGCAAATGATAATCCACAATCAACATTCTTGGCACCAGCAGTGATGAAATAAAAAGATGAGATGCATTGGGAAGGTCTGCTGTCAGGAACCTCTCCAGAGAGCTGAAAAGCAACAGTGTCAGTCTGGAGACTAACGTGAACATTACTCATGCCATGGTCTTTGCAATTACTTGCCATTCATAGGAGCTGGACAATAACTAAGAATGATAGAAGAAGAATTGATGCCTTTGAGTTGTGGTACTGGAAGACAGTATTGAACATACCATAAAATACCAAGACATTTAACAGGGCTTTTCTGGAGAGAGTGGAGCCAAGTTGCTCCTTGGAGAAAAGGGTTTTGAAACCTCGTCTCACATACTTTGGGCTTGTGACCTGAAGGGATCAGTTGTTGGAGAGAGACATCATGCTTGGAAGGGTGGAGCGTCAGTACAAGAGAGGAAGACCCTGGATGAGATAGACTGTGTGTCTGAGACAGTGACATTGGCTCAGGATAGAGCAGGGTTCAGACCTACTGTTCATAGGGTCACTATGGGTCATAGATGATGTGACTCGACAGTACACAACAGCAACAATAACAATACCTCATAGGATTGCCAACACAGGTGCTTTGATTTCTGTATGGAAGGCATTCAAGTGGCCAGTAAGCCTATGAAATAATGCTCAACCTCATTAGTAAGTCACTCACCTCTCAAAAATTCATTACCATCAAGCTGGAACTGACTCATCGATGAGTTTTTGGAGATTGTAAATTGTACGGAGGAGAGTGCCCATCTTTCTCCTATGGGGCAGTGGATGGATTCAAACTGCCAGCGTGGAGCCCCCTTTGGGTCAGCAGTGAAACTCCTGACAGAAAATCAACACTCACCATAGGAGGGAGGCATTTAGAATAGCACAGTGCTTTTTCATTTTCCTAGATGCACTTTTTTTAAAAAAGAACAAACCCCAAAAGGCTGCAAAGCACTGAGCATGAAGCTTGCAGTTTGTATTCTATTTATACATCTATGTATGGGTGTTGTACTTGTTTACTGGGGGTTTTATCTCTGACACTTTAGCCCATCTGGAAGGAATCCAAGAATCCCCTTTTCAGGAGGGCTGCAGTGGCCAGTGATGCCCATGTATTAAAAAAACACGCAAGAGAATTCCCAAAAATAAAGGTCATAAACAAGACCATTGAAAAAGAATCCAGAAGGGAGTGAAGTATGCTGCACTAGCTCAGCTCTATGATACTTTATTTATAATTTAAGTTACAATGCATAAATTGTAGGCAAAGTTTATTGCATTAATTAACTCATTAACAACCTCTAGAGAGAAGTCAGACTTATCTGTAGGCAAGTTTACTGAATTTTAATGACCAAGATAAAGAAGAAAGTAGTGTGCTAGGTCTGTGGGAAGGACCTAACCCAGTACACACAGATCTGATTTAGCCAATGCGCTATCTCATGGAGAAATGTGAACTGTGTGGATTTAAAGAGAGAAAAATGTCTTCAATTTCATAGTCTTGGCTAATTGAAACAAGGTATGTAACCTGGCCTTTTAAAGCAGGGGGAGGGTGCAGAAATCACTGAAAATACTTCCAAACTGGGACTGGTTTATTCTGGAGCCCACATTAGCCAAGTTGGTTTGGGGGGTGACAGGAAGAGGGGGACTAAAGTGTGGGGTAGGGAGGAATTGAGGTGCAGCTTTCAAAATTCCCAGTGTTTTAGGTGTGGATTTGGTCCAAAACGTCTTGAATGAATTCTGATGAGGTACCCAGCCCTCCAATGTCCGGCGTATGGATATCTTTGTTGCTCATGGATGCCAAGACTGCATTGCGAATGGAGGTAGCATAGGAGTTGAGTTTAAGGTAATCCAGCATGATACAACTTGCCAGAAGCATAGCAGTAGGGTTGGCAATGTTCTTATTGGCTATGTTCTTGCCCGTTTGCCTTGTACCTGTCTCAAACAGTGCATACAGCTCACCATAATTGGCTCCAGGAACAAGGCCTGCTCCTCCAACCAGTCCTGCACAGATGTTACTGATAATGTTGCCATAAAGATTAGGCATCAACATGACATCAAACTGCTGGGGACGTGTTACCAGCTCCATGGTAGCGCTATCCACAGTCATGGTCTCCAAGGTTATCTGAGGATAGCGTGATGCCACCTCAGCACAGCACTGAAGAAAGAGACCATCTGTCAGTTTCATGACATTGGCCTTATGGATAGCTGTCACTTTCTTGCGCCCCATCTCCTGGGCCACCTGGAAGGCATACTCAGCGATGCGCAAAGATCCAGTCTTAGTAGTGATCTTCAGCGTCTCCACCACTCCTGCTACACTCTCGTGCTCCAGGTTGCTGTACTCGCCCTCAGTGTTTTCCCGAATCACAATGATGTCTATACCTTTGTGGCGGGTGAGCACACTGGGGAGATTCTTACAGTGGATAACATTGGCGTAGAGATCCAGGGAGACGCGCAGCATGTTGTTGGGCGATGTGTGAGCTGATGGCAAGTTATGGTCACTTATAATGTTGCCCTTCAGGGCCACCCCATTTCGACGGATGGACAAGATGGTATTTTGGAAATCTTCAGGGCTACAAGTGTAACCCAGCTGCACCTCCTCAAAGTCCACAGGCACACACGCATGAGCGAACACAGACTTCACGTGGAACATAAGTTCTGGCCCAATGCCGTCCCCAGGAATCATGGTCACCGTGTGCCGTCCACCATACTTGGCTGGGGGGTGGGCCAAGTGATCTCCAGCATACGAGGGCGGTAAAGGATGATAGGAGATGCTCCTCAGAAAGTTCCTGCGGAAAACTAAAATCTCCCAGGGATGGTAGAGAATGCAAGGTCGGAAGAACGCCTTCACAGAGACACTAACAGCTGTCAGCAAATGCAGCACCATCTTCCTTGTTGACAGTTAGTTTTAATACAACTATACATTCGTCCTGTTACTGTGGTAGAATTCTTGGTCCCACAATTCTTTCATAGATCACAATGAGGAATTCTCTCTCCTACTTTGTGTTCTTTAGACCAGAAATTCTACATTAATAATAATTTTTTAAAAAGACAGCTAGGGAGAAAGATCTATCATATAGTAGAAATACACGTATTTTAGAGTTGCATAATAATGTTTTTATTATTAGTCAATGTACTTAACTCTGTTGAGAGGGACATCATGCTGGATAGAGTAGAGGGACAGCGCAGGAGGGGAAGACCCTCTATGAGGTGGATTGATTCAGTGACTGGGGTAATCGGGATGGGTGTGTCAGAAGCAATGAGATTGGCACAGGATAGAGCACGGTTTAGGGCTGTTGTACATAGGGTCGCTATGAGTCGCAAACGACTCGACGACACATAACAACAACAACAACAACAACTTAACTCTGTATGTAATGGGGTTTTTAAAAAAAAATATATACAATTGCTAATTCTTATTTCACAGTGGAGGGTCAGCAAGGGGCTGGTTTTGACTTGATGGCATACTACAACACAACAATGAATTACTTCTCAAGCCAATCCGAGGAGGAACTATTTTTCTCATTTCCGTGACAAAACTGACGTCTTAAGAACTGTGATTTAACAAAGGCACAACACTAGAACACGGGCACTCAAGTCTTTGACTCCAAAAACTGTATCTTTAACCACTAGGCTGCTGTGCCAGGTATGACCCTCTCTCATTTCCTTATTAACTATAAGATACTATTGTCGGAGCTCTGTTGGCCTATTGGTAAGGAGCCGCACTGCCAACCTGAAGGCACAGGGTTGATTCCACGAACTGGTCCTCCGATTGAATTAAAACTTTCTTTGACTTAGCCTTCTTATCATTAAAAGGAGCATTAAAACTACCAGCTCCATTAGGGTGTGATACAAATGTAGAAGTAACAAACACAATTCTTGGAACATCATAGTATTCCAGAATGAATGGGGGGGAAAAACACACACACACACACACACACACACACACACACACACTCAGTAACAGGCAAGAAGAAAATGAAAAATATTTTTCAAAGTGGAAGTGTCTGCTTGGTCTGGGGGCAGTTTTGATGAAAGCCTTATCAAGTATAAATCCTATAAAGGTCCTCATTTGCCAACCCCCGTGTAGTGTAGCTGAGTATCACTCTCTTCTATTAAAAGAATTAAAGGGCCTTCTGACCTTGTATCAAGGAACAAGAAGGACCTTTTTAACATTTAAACTTTGACTGGGTTACTACTAAGTTTGCTCTGAATTACAGACTTTTTTCATTTTCCTGTGTTCTTTCCATCTTTACATGATGTATTTTCCCTTGAAATGGACCAGCAAAGCCAGCATTCCGCTAACAAGGCATTTCTAAACCCACGAACACTCTAATGAGTTGCCTAGGTCAGGGACTTTTCCAAAGTCCTGGAGTGCAATGATGTCAGTTTAAAAACTAAGGTGCCCCTGACTCAAGCCATAGTTTTCTATCACCTGCTGTGCATGTGAGTACTATACAATGAATAAGAATGACAAGATAAGAATCCATGGCTTTGAGTTGTGGTGTTAGAAAAGAGGGCTGAATATTGAATAGTCTTGCAAAAGCACAAACAGATATGTCTTGGAGTAAGTGTAATCAGAATGTTCTCTGGAGGCAAGGATGGCAAAGCTCCGTCATCTCACATAGGTTAGGCATGATGCTTGGAAAGATGGAGGGTCCGCTAAAGAGGAGACCCTTGACCAGGTGGATTCACATGGTAACTGCTGCCATGGGTGCTAGTGCATCAGGAAGTGTGATGACGGCATGGGATAGGCCAGGATTCACATCTGTTGTTCACAGAGTCACTATGAGTCATACTTGATGGCACGTAACAACAACACAACCACATTCTACTGGAATGGTGGAGGGTCAGTGAAAGAGAAGAAAACCCTCAGCACGATGAGTTGACACAGTGACTGCAACACTGCGCTCAAGTGTGTCAGAGATGATGGGAAAGCACAGGATATGTTTCAGATATGTTATTCACAGGTTTGTTATGACTTGTGTGACATTTAACAACAACTACATGCAAGAGTATGTTCCAGATAGGTCACATTATGATTCAGCAAAGCAGTATACATTTTTTTAGATGAGACAAGTGAAAAATAATATCCTGGAAATGAACATCATTGTGAGTGATCAGGGAAGCATCATCAGGTGTAGTAAGCATGTCTAGGTATCCAGGTGTCCTGGTCAGCATTTGCCAGATTTGATTACCAGTGGGTCCTACAGATAGGTAAAACTAGGGGAATGGATTTTACTTTTTTAAAGTTTTCATTGTCATTGCTATTGAGTCAGAACTGACAGAGCTACCTCTCCATTGGGTTTCTGAGGCTGAAAATCCCATGGAAGGAGATGATCTTTCTCTTTCAGAGCTACTAGTGGATTCAAACAGCTAGAAAGGCTTGATCTTTGTCTCAGCAGCTCCACCTGACTATGCCACCAGAGTTCTCTAAGGTGTTCATTGGAGATACAGAATTACTGGCCACTTTATCATACTCTGAATGACAAATATGAATGACCTTTGAATAACATCCTCAAGTGAGTCCTGTTGGGGTCTGTGTTTGCTATGCTTAAAAGCATCCTCTTGGGAGTAAAGAAAGCAAATAGTGTTGTTCCCTCCTCTGAAAAACTCATATAAAAAAGCTGGAGATTAGAAGTTAGCTGCATACCTTTTTGCTACTTAATATGTGAAAAAGCCAAGATGATAGTTCAGTAATCATCAGGCAAAGAGTAGCTCTGTCCTAGTCACTAGGGAAATACATGTCTAACTCAAAGGCCATGCCTCTCTGCTGGCTGGAATCTACCGGTGACTCTGCAGGAGAAAGATGGGCACTCTCCTCCCATGTAATTTACACCCACGAGTCAATTCCAACTTGGTGGCAATGAAGTAAGACTGAAGAGTGTGAGTAACCAGCGATAAGAGTTGATGGCAGCACTAGAGAAAAAAAAAAGCAGTGAAAAATGACTTACACATGGCTACATAATTCAGTTTGTACACTAGGCCACTCTTACATGAGCAGATACTTCCAAGCTCTCCTGAATACTAGAGACAAATATATTTTTATAGGTGTAGATGAAGAGGGAAACCATGAAATTGACCTAATTTGACTATGACTGAGATTTTAATAACTAGATAAACCTATGACTATCTTGGACAGTGCAAAGTTTTAACCACAATGGAAACAAAAATAAGACATGTCCAGTGTGGCTGTGGGATAATGAGTGTCATGGCCAACATATTAGAGTAGTCACAGTTTAAGGAAATCTGTCATGACAGTAATCCTGTGATATTAAAGAGATTAGGGAATGGGAAGACACAGTGAAAGCTGCATTTGGTAAGCAAACTGGACGATAAAGCGCAGGTGACTGACCAGTTCAAAAGCCATGCCTGTGGTTCTCAAAGGTACTTGGACCATCACTCTCAGTGTCACCAGGAACTGGTTAGAAATGAGTATTTTCAAAACAGAGAAATCCCTCAAACCTACTGAATCAGAGAAGATGGAGTTGGGACCCAACACTGTGTGTTAACAACTCCTCTAGGTGATCTTGGCACATGCTGGAATCTGAGGACCATAAATTGGTACCAAGAGGCAATAATGAGCAGCTGAACTAAAGGGAAGGTAATGAGGACAGAAATTCACTCAGAGACAGTTAGGACACAAAATATGCAGGGCTGGGCTAGGGATCCCGGAAACACTTTTATTTTTAATGTTTTTAACAGGCTGGATGCACAGTGATGTAATCTGTTAGACATGCACAACTATGGAAAAAGGATGTCAGGCACGGGACTAGAATTGAAAATGAGTTCAGTTTTAGCCATATTGGAGTTGAGGAGCCTGTGGGACATCCATGGGAAGATGCCCAGTGTGGGAGTTTATACATGAGTTTTCAGCTCAAGGGAAGGGACATAGATTCAGGTGTCACCAGCATATGGGAGAAAGTGAACCCCTTAGGAACATATGGCATAGCCTTGGGCAGAAGTTCTCACCTTTTCTTCTGCTCCCATGACACACTCCCACGAGCACACTGGTTTTAAAAGAAAACAACACACACACAGACACACACACAAGAACTGGCCAAGTAATGTCAACAGGTCCCAAATATTTTTTATATGTCATAATGAAAAAAAAGCATTTTTCTGGGAAATGATTACTGAACTCACCAGTTTCATGATCTCACAACATGTCAGTTTGTAACGGTGCATGTTCACCATTCTATATGGCAAATCTAAACTGCGTAGTTAGCAAAATCAAAACCAAAGTTTACTATAGTTTTAAAGATCAAGTCTAGATTGTCAAAGGTAATATGACAAAACAAGCATGGGTTAATAAAGCTAAAGCAAAAAGAATATATATTTTATAGTTAAAATTCTAGCACAGTATTTTTATTTACCCATACTGTGGATATAAACAGTATTATCCCCTTGTCATGTGTATTGTCACATGTTTGATTTGGGAAATGTCACTGTAGCTTCCTCCTCACTTCTGTGCAATGCAGATACAGATGCCTGCATATGCTTCCTTCATTTCTTCTCCTTATCAAAACTGTATCCATGGTAAAAGCGAAATACAGAATGATAAATTCATATTTTACAGTTTATAATACTTAACTTTGGAAGGAGGAGTGGTATCCACTTCCAGAATAGCTTGCCTCCGGAAACTCTATGAACCTGGGAGAGAGGATGATAGGCACCCAAGCATTGAGGACTCTCCTTCATAGGGTCACTATGAGTCGCCTGTGACTCGACAGCACTTAACAACAACAACAACAACAATACTTAACTATTAATGACACATCAACAGCAATAGTTCATGGAGGTTTGGAGGTTTTCAGGAAATAAACAAATATCCTATGAATTATGCACAATTTACATCCATCTAATTCTAACTCTACCTTTTCCCTACACGAATCAGCACATTCTGTCAAAATGTAAATGAGCAAGTATGAAATCCTTAGGACAATAACTCCGAGGTAGCTCTAACTCATTAAAAAAGAAATCAGTCAAAAATGTTTTCAACTTAGTATTTATAAAGTAACTGAGCAATATTGACAAAAGTCATGACTATCACATTATAATATGTTATGACAATGAATTCCAGAGAAACTAAGCCCAAACATGCATAATGTCTAAAGCCCCAGTGGATGAGGCTGAAGCAGGAAAGAAAGGAATGATGTAGGAGGCAGCAGGAGAAATGTGCTGCTGAAGGAAACCCAATAAAGCAATGTTGTCATAAGTTGGTTATGACTTAACAGAAATCTTACAGAGCAAGCAGAAGTACCTTACAGGGTTTCCAAGGCTGCAAAGCTTTACAGAAGTAGATTGTCACATCTTTCTCTCATAGGTCAGAACACTGACCTTTTGATTAGCAGTAAGGCTTTAACCACTTTACCACCAGGGCGCCTCTCACAGAAGCCAAGAGAAGAAAAATATTTGCAGAACAAGTGATGAATAATGCTAACATTCTCTGAAGAGACTCAGTGAGAAATGGCAGTGTTGGAACCACTGATAGACTCTCTGAGGCTGTGCAAATTAGAGGTTGAGAATAGGGGCTCCAGAGTAAATCCTGCATTTCCTTATGACGGCTATAACCTGTGTTTTTGTTTTTCTTTTTGTTTTGTGAGGGTTTTTTTTTTTAAAGTGTGCATTCCAATAGGGGTAATGATAGACAGCTAAGCAATAAGCAAACCCGTGGATACCCTTGTCAATGTACAAACAGATGGGCCTTGTTTAATGAGGCAAGGAGGTAAGGAGGCAAGGATGTGTTTTAGGAGGCAAGGGTGTGTTGTGTGCAGGTTGTTTGTGAGTCTATCTCCAGTCCTGATGCTTCTTCACAAAGTCCAGCTTCTCAAATGATTAGCTCAACATATAGATTGATTAGGTATGGAGAAAAGATACAGCCCTTGATGTACTCCCTTCTCGATTTTAGACTATGGAGCATTCCATTGATAAAAGGGTAAGGACTAGTTAAATGCAGAGCAAAGAAGATTGTTTTTATTTATTTCTTTTTTATTTAAAAAAAGGACTATTTTTAAAATGAAGGCAAAAAGTGAAAAGCCAGTAGGGAACACTAAGTTTGACTGAAAGGAAGAGTTTATGTAGAAAAATCATGACAGAGAAATGGGAAAAGCAAATTGGGGTCAGCAGGCAAGGAGCCTTGAATGGCAAACTAAGGAATTTATATGATACCCTGAAGGCAAAAGGGAAATATTTAAGGTTTTTGAAATAAAAATTCAGGGCTTTGAAAGGCACATTTGAAAAAGAGAACACGTTTACTTAAAAAAAGAAAAAAATTAGAAGAAGACATTTTCAGTTTTCAAGAATATTTTATACTAAGTCTTTAATAATGCAGACTAAAATTTTAAAACATATTTTTCTTAGAAACCTTTTGAAAATCTCTTGTCCTCTGGAATCAACTGATGATGAGCTGTTCTAAAAATAATTTTCTAAAAAGATATTCCCAATTGTAGAATTATCACAAGTTCTCTCCAGTCATTCCACCACCATTTAACACCTGCAGAAAATCTGCCAAAGAGCTTCGGAGACTCAGGTTTAAGTAATACGGAAAAGTTCCTCTTGTTTTCCAAAAGAGACAGAACATTGCACAATACCCAAACCACTGTTGAAACTTTTGTTTAAAGAAGAACTACATTAATTTCCAGAAAAGGATCAACTGTTGACACCAGCTCACATATACATACACATACACTGTAGATTTTTCTCAAAAAGTCTAAAGTTCAACTGACTCCAAATTTCTAGTCCTGTGAAGTATATTGCACACCTGTTAAATGTGCCTGACCCAATTATGATAACAAAGTAGTTTACAGGAAGCTGTGTCGCTAAGCCAAAGGCAGTCACATTCACCAGCAGTTCCAAGGGAAAAGATGAGCAGTTTCCTCCCATTAGGATTTACACCTTCAGAAATCTGATGGAGGGTCACTGTGAGTCAGCATTGATATGAGAGCAGTAAGCTCTGAGTTTTTATAAAGTACATGATACACTATTTAAGTCAGAAGAACCTAATAAATACAGCCGAGTTAGTAAAGTACAGTTAAATCTTTAACAGTTACAAGCCGATAGGATTGCTTTGATTTTTCAGGTTTCGCAGGTTTTCCTCCTTTGACAGGATGCCATCTTACCACTTCCCTACAGTTTTCTGTTAGTGTGAAATATCTGAGTTTCCTTCTCCTTTAAGTGTACACCTTACATAGGTTCCAATTTTCGTAAGTTTGACTGTAACCACAGAATCCATAAGTTGGGAAGATCTTCCAAAAGGCCGCTATAGCAGCTGATTGGTAAATTATACAAACCTGGAAATGTTTTCAAACAGATTGCCTCCAGCTTTCCCATTCATTCCCTGCCCACAAAAACTCTCCTTCATTCAAAAAGGAATGGCTTCCTCCAGGCCCACATAGATCATGGTGCTGGATAACACTTCTCATCTGCAAAATGTGATGACTACAGTCTAGGTGTTATTCTCTCTCATCACTTTATAAAAAAAGAAAGTGAGATTCCAAGAGGATTAATCACTCCCAATACCTCTGATGATTCAAACTCACCTTTTCACCCTCTGCTCGCGCTTTCTCCACATCATGGTGAGCTGCTTCATCTGAGCTATTTTTTTAGGTCTTCGTGTGCTAACTCCCAAACCCCAGAGAACGGAAGTCTCTTGGAAAAAACCTTCTGTATCACTGTGATATAATTTCAGTTACATGAAACCAAAATTAACCATAAACAAATGGACATGTTAAAGATGACTGGCTAAGTGTGTATTTTGTTTCTGTTCCTTCTTGCAATCCCATTATAATAACACATACATGTTCTCTCATTTGTTTATTGTTTTTAGATTACACAGCTGCAATGAATTGTATTACATTTTGAAAACTAGACAAAAGAACAATGACTGACTTTCAGAGCTGATAAAGCCGAGCCCCCATTTCTCAGAAAAAGAAAGTTTACAATTTACAGCTCAAAAGGTTCAAGAACTACCTGAGTGAGGCAAGCAAAGGTAAGTCTCTTGAAAAAAATAAGTAGATGCCCATGTGTTCTTAATTTTGCCCAACTAAATGACTGTCACCCTCCCAGTACCAGCCTAGGAAGGGAAAGGAAGTGTATTCTCTGAAATGGGGAGCACCATACAAACTGAGCACAGGAACTGAGTACAAACTGAGTATTGAATGAAGGGGAATGAGTGAAAGGTCATGTAACTCTGTGATGCTGACATTCTAGAGGTAAATGCTCCCTGGGCTCCAGTTTATGAGTCTTCTCTCAGGATCAAACAGAAAATAGAGAAAAGAATCAAAGCAGGTATTCCCTCAAGAATGCAGACTTCCACTTTATCTCAAATCCCATGGACAACAATCACATGCCAGGCCTGATGCACAAGCCTTTCAGTTAATTACTTTCCAACTAGTAAGTAGGAGTAAAAGGTCAGGTTCAAAGACTTGAGAAAAGTCCCTAGACTCTATCTAAAATTAGAAACCATCTCCAGATAAAATGTAGAAAAATGAAGACTAATGACTCGTGACCAGACATGTTATGGGATGATGTCAAGTATACAACAAATGAAGAAATTGTAATGGGAAACAGGAAATAAAAACAAAAGCAGATGTCAGAAGAGACTCAGAAATTTGAGAACGTAAAGTGAAAAAAGCAATGATGATGTAATACAGTTAATTAGGAGATTTCAAAGGGCACCTTAAACTATCTTTTTGCTGTGAGGTGCTACTGAGTCAACTAAGAATAGATCCAAACCCTGCCCTATGCTGCATCACCTGCACTGCCCCTGATGTACTCAAGTCCATTGTTATAGTCATTGTGTTGATTCTTCTTGTTGAAGGTTTTACTCTCTGACTCTGACACACTCCCTTTTCAAGAACCAGGAATGCACATGGGATGGGCAGTGAAATCCTGACTGCAGCTTCAGCTCTGGGACTCCATCCATGAGTAATTGGTCTATTCCACAGTCAGCCCCAGGCTTGGTTTGTGGCTGCTGATTTTGAGTGTCTCCAGTGATTCCATCTACAGATGTGGTCAACCTGATTCCTGTGTAGTCCATCAGGTGAGGTCCATGTGTAAAGTCGCCATATGTGTTTTTCTAAAAAAGTATTTGTGATGAATAAATCATTGAATGTAAAAAAAAGAAAGAGAAAGAAATGATGTCTTCTTCCAAGGAAAGACCCCTCCCATGCCCAAAATATGTGAGATGAAACTTGATCATCCTTGCCTCTAAGGAGTAACTTGGCTGCACTCTCTACAAGACATCTACAAAACATATTTGCATGTTCTTTTGGCAATCCAGAGGTATTTTTCTCCAATACCACAACTCAAGGCATCAATTCTTTGGTCATGTTTATTCATTGCCTAGCTTTCAGATACATAGGATGTAAGTGGAGAGACTATGGCATGCCTAAATCTTTAAAATGAAATAATTAACATCAATGTTCTTTCCATCTATCATGAAGATTTTTGTGTTGGTGGTGTTTATTTGGGTTTTTATTTATACTCATTTATAAAAGTTAAATACATTATTTTTCAGACCAGATTCTCCCAATTTCTCTTTTCAATGTTGAGATGTAATTCATATTAAAGGCTATCGTCCTTTCTTTTCCGCAGCAGGCACTTCAAATCCTCCTCAAGCTAGCAAGGTTGTGTTATCCGCAGAACACAGATTGTTAAGGTGCCTTCCTCTGATTGATGCCACATCTTTCATCATAAAGTCCACCTTCTTGAATGATTTGCTTTCAGCCAAGATCTATCTGAAATCAGCAATGATATCTCAGGTATCACAACTTCTACTAAATCCAGCCTCAATCTCTGTCAACTCTTGTCAATGTACTGTTCTAGCCATTTTTTAGTAATTTTCAGCAATATTATCTTTGCATGTACCATTAATGACATTTTTAGATAATTTTCATATACTGTTTGATCACTTTTAAATTTGTTTTTAAATTTGTGGTTTTAACGAAGATTTACTTAAAAGATAGGTTTTCATTCAGTCACTGTTTCACATTTCCTCCCTCCCCCTCCCCTAGTCCACTTTGCAATGTACCTCTTGTTCCAGATTGTTGTCACAAATATAATGTCTGACATTTAATACCTTCTTTCCAGATAGTTCCTCCCCTCACCTTTTTTGGGAATAGCAACAAACATAGATCTCCTCCAGTCTGTTGACCAGATACCTGTCTCCCAAATGTCTTAGCATAGACTGATGGGCACATCCAGAGCTCCATCTGTTTGTTGAGACATGTCACTTGATATTCTATAAATTCCTGAGGTCTCATTTTTTTTGCCAATGTCTTCAATACAGCTTGAACATCTTCCCTCATCATCACTGGTACCTGATCATATGCTATTTCCTGAAACAATTCCATGTTAACCAATTATTTTCCTAATCCAGTGTATTCATTCCACCTGCTCCCTGGATCACTAAGGATTGTTCCCATGGCATCCTTCAGTATTGCATCTCAAAGTTTGTTTTTCAGTTCTTTCAGTTTAAAGAATATAATCTGAGTTATTTTCCTCTCTAGTTTTCTAGTTCATTGCATATACTGTTATAATACTTTGCTTTGTCTTCTCCAGCTGCTCTTTGAACTCTTCTGTTGATCTCATATGATCTACTATGCTGAGAATGAAAAATTGAGGAAGAATGGTGTTGCATTCAAAGAAAAACAACAACAACACTATTTCAAGACAGGAGTCCAGATTAAGGCTGCATAGTAAAGTGGACTGGGGAGGGGGGAGATTGTATAACAATGAAATTTTTTTTCTTTTCAAAGAGAATAGTGAACTGGGGAGGAGAGGTGAGCAGGGAGGAAAATGTGCAACAATGAATGAATGGAAATACAAGTTCTCTATGAACTTTCATTAAAATATCAATTTAAAAAAAAACCTATCCTGAAGCATACTGCTCTGAATGATAATATACTGTATACTATCTATACACTTACAAAAAAGACTTGTTAATCTATTATTCAAATATATACATTAACAACTAAATACAAGATGAAGAAACTAAGGATTTCAACCAACTTGTGCAGTATGAAACTAACAGAACATGCAATCAAGATTAACTAACAAAAATTTGTGACTGGGACGCAAAAGTCCGAAATAAAGAATGACTGGTTCTTGGAAATTATAGGCATGCTATAAGAATGAGGTCAGAGATAGAATGATTGAATTTTGAACAATGATTTACATACGGCAAATATTTTTTCTTTTTTAAAAAAGAAACAAACCCACACACAAATGGTGACGACACATATAAACCTCATCAGATGGACTGCACAAGAATCAGATTGAGTACATTCGTGGGAAGAATCATTGAAGAAGAACAATCAATTTCTCACTATTTGTATATTTTAACTGTGTGTATTTTTCTTAGTTTGATAGTTACAATACTGCACATTTTCTCTATTTTCCTTAACCACCACTATCCTCAAAATGTTATTAGCACTCTACAAGGAGGCATGGTGGCATAGTGTATTATGGGTTGTGCAGCTAATTGAAGGTCAACAGTTAAAATTCATGAGTCACCCCTCAGAAGAAAGATGGACAATCTCCTCCCTTTAATACTGACAGTTTCAGAAACCTATGGAGGATCGCCACAAGTTGGAGTGTGATTTTTGTTTTGTTTTTACTTTTAATGCGCAAATAAGAGAGCCAATGGTGCAATAGGAGTGCTCTAAACAGCTAAAATCCATTAATAACCCATTGGGGAAAAGCTGTAGCAGTAGATTCCATAAAAATTTGTTGTTGTTATTGTTATACAGCATCATGTCATTCACGACTCATAGTGAGCCTAGGAGCAATAGCTCTGAAACTTGCCCTATCCTGAGCTAGTCTCACTGCCTCTGATACACCTGGTCCCATTGCCTCAGTTACTGTGTGTCAATCCATCTCATCCAGCATCTTCTTCTCCTGACTTGTCCCTCCACCCTTCTAAGCATGATGTCCTGCTCCTGGCCATGTGCCAAAAATAAGTGAGATGGATCTTCCAAATCATGGTTCCAAGGAAAAAGTTGGTTTCACCAGCTCCCAGACAGACTTCTTTGTTCTTGGGCTAGTCCATAGTATGTTCAATTCTCTTCTCCAGCACTACCACTCAAAGGCATCAATTGTTCTTCTGTCATCATTAGCCATTATCCAGCTCTCTAATACACAGCAGGTAATTGCAAAGACCATGGCTTGGGTCAAGCACAATCCTGAGAAAAAATTCTACCCTGTCCTGTTGGGTTCTATGGATTGAATGCAGCATGACTACAATGAGAATTTTTGGTATGTATCACTAATTAAACCACTGGGTATTAAAAAAAAAAATAGAGAAGCTTATTATCAGCAGTCAAAACAAGGGCAGGCACTGAGAGTGGAAGAGAACATCAATTGCTCCTGAGCAAGTTCAAATTGAAGTTGGAGAAAATGAAACAAATCCGCAAGAAAGAAACACAATCTTGAGTCCATCCCATTTGGATCTGAAAACCATCTCAAGAATAGGTTTGAGCCACTGAATACTGAGGACCAGTGTTCATTGATAAATCAGATAATGTGTAATGACATTAAGGATATCATCCATGATGAAAGTAAAAGGTCACTACACAGACAGAGGTGAAACAAATGACTAAAACAGATGTCACAGGAGGCTCTGAAAATTGCAATGGACCTTTGAGAAATCAAAACAAACAAAATAAATAACAAGACAGCAAAAAAGGGGGAAAAGGCAGATTGCCAGGAATTTATAGAATATCAGTTGGCATATTTCAACAAATATATGTAGTCCTGCATATACTCACGAGTCTATACCAAGAATAATAATTCATAATATTTATATACCTAAAAGATATTAAAGGTCCACTTGAGTAACCAGAAGAATGAATGAAAACTATACCCATATCATCAGAAAGATTAAAATAGTGGATTTGGAAACAAAGGATGGGCTTGGGGTAGGAAGCAACTAGATATTTGATACCTCAAATTCCAAGCTGGATGCTAGAAGATGTTAAAATTATCATCTCAGAATTCGGAGGAAAAATTATTCACAACATAAAATATTGTTCAGATTTTCAGTTCAGGGTAAGAATGAAAGTTATTTGCTTTACATTTTTATGCTGGTGACATGCACAAGGAGTTGTGCTGCTAACCCAAATGCTGGACCTCTCTACTGATTCAAATATACCAGCAGCTCAGAGGAAGAAAGACAGACAGTTTAATTCCCTGAGATTTACAGCCTCAGAAAAGCAATGGAGGGGCTGCTATTAGTCAGTTCTGATTCAACAACACTGGATTGTTGCGTTTGTCCAAGGTACTTCTGTGTGTCTTTCATTTAGCAGCCAAGTGTTTCATCATTTGTAGCACTCAGGGGCTTCCACATTATCAACATAATAAATATAGTTGAGATAACATGAACATGTAATATTGGTCTGACTAGAGATAGGTAGATGGCTGTCTTAAAGACAGCCATATCTCATCATATCTCATATGTGGTGGAAATAAAAATAAAAATATCTAAAAATGGTTCAGGAGAGGAAGACCCTTCATAAGATGGATCGATTTTGTGACCGGAGTGGTGGGAATGAGAGTGTCAGAGATGACAAGGTTGGCACAGGATACAGCAGCGTTTAGGGCTCTTGTACGTAGGGTTGCTATGAATCGCAAGAGACTCAACAGCACATAACAACAACAACAACTAGAAAAGCTGCATGCTAGAAACACAGAGAAAAATATCAAAAGAATACACAGGAAGTGATAACTTCTAAGGACTAGAAATCAGGTTAAAGCTTCCTGGGGATTAACATTTTCATCAAGCCTTCTTCAACAGTTCAGCTCTTTATACTACAGACATGGATAACTTTGAAAGATAATTTATTTAAAAGTTTAACAATAGCTTTTTTTTTCCTTTGAGGCACAGGAATAAAGGTTAAAAGTCAACTGACTGGGTTGTAATCTAACACTTTCATTTAAAGTTATTTATCTTTAAGAAAACTGCTTATTCTTGCTTTGCCTCAATTTTCTCATGTGTAAATGAGGGTGAAAACCATCTTCCTCAAAGTGTTTTGTGAGGATTACACACCTACATTTTGAATACTGCTTAATTATATGTATGTTTATTATAATTTATTCAGGAGATGACTTTGAGAGTATTTTATGCAAGTGTAAATGATAAAAGACATAATGATAGCATAATCTACAGAGATTTGTGCTACTAACACAAAGGCAATTTGAGCCTCTCAGGTGGTTCAAGTCCACCAGTGACTCCACAGGAGACAGATGGGTTGTCTCCTCCTGTGTGATTTTTAGCCTTGGAAAACACACTGAAAGGTCAGATTTGAGTGGTCCCAACTTGATGGCAATGAGATTTGAGATAGAAAAAGAAGAAAAGGAAATAAAGCTAAAACAATATGCTATTTTATTTTGTTTAAAACTTAAATTTCCTACATTGCCTCAAAGTTGTGATTTAAAAATGCCTAAGGAGCAGCAATAACATTGTAAATAGTAATAATATATTAATGAACTGACACTTTGATATTGAGTGCAGTTGCTTACTATGATCTCTCATTCAATATCTATTCACTAAGTTATAAAGAGTTATTTAATATTGCCTCCACATAAACAATTCTTACATCTTCTGATAGTCCAAGTTTATTCCGCTTAACAATTTGAAAAATTGATGGAAAGTATACATATGTCTTCTAGAGGGAAATTCATTTCCATTTGCAATTCCCTCCTTAGTACCAAGAAATTATTATTGCATCTGTCTTCTTATTTTGTGGGCACCAACTAATTTTTTAATGATTTAGAGCCATATATGAGTCTGAGTTGAAATTCATTCATCTAAAGCACACTGAGAAAAAAGAAGCTCCTCAGTAACCATCAGGAAGGAACATTTTCCCCCATGCAGACAAGGGCTATCTGCTGCATATTTAGTAGTTGGTTGAGCTGCAATTCTCCAGCAGCTTAATCTCATTTTCTTTCCTGAGCCGTCGTTTGGTATAGGCATCAAAGGAATGGAATGTACATACCCTAACTTCCCAGATCATCTAACATACCTCAGTGAAGATGGATGTGCTGAATGGTGGGTAACTCAGCCCGCTAAAACAAGCAAAAACCTCAGTAAAAGGACCTGCTAATTGTATCAGAACAGACCCATGGGGTTTCTAAAATTGTAAATATTCATAGGAGCACACTACCATATTATCTCCCATTTACTGGCTGATGGATTTGAACAGGCAACCTTTTGATTAGCAATCAAGTGTTTAAGCACTATACCACCAGGCTTCCTCTCAGACAGCATGAAAAAAGAGAATAGAGGAGGATACTCTGGGTTATGAATGGGCCATGTCTGAGGGTTAAAGTGGCAAGTTCCATCATTCTGGTTTCTCTAGCTATAAGAGGAACGAACACCTAATGGAGACATTCCCATGGCGCTGAATCAGCTTCACAGACAGTAGCATTTCTGTTTCCTGAGGCAACCTACAAAACTGCCTGACAAATCTAATTATGAGCAGAACAAAAGAAGCCTATCACTTGCCTATTAACCTTGTGAATATGTCTCCAGTGAGCCAATATGAGATGAATTCAGTAATGGTATAGTCCACAGGAATACACCTGGAAGACATGGGTGTCAAAAAGAATATTACATGATAAGACTAAATCACTATGTTCGGATGCATATATAATGTGACATGTTTGCTTAAATTTAGTCATGGGAAACAGTGTTTTCTATTATATGTGGAACACTTGTTTAATAAAAATAATTTGGAAAATCATATGTCAGCTCTGAACCCACATAAAATCTGTGGAAATATGTGAAGTGACAGTTTGTGTGTCTGAACATTGAGACAAACATTTTTCTTTTATACACAGCCTCTGGAGAAATACCCCTCTGACATCTATAACTCAACCACGGCAGCAGAGTCTACTGAGGGGGAAAAAAGCTCAGTTCAATGTTATAATAATATTAATTGTGCATTTAAAGTTCTGTGGATAGCAAACAAAAAGGAAAAAAGGAAGGAAGAGAATAAGAAATACAGAGAAAAGTAAAGAAAATACAAAAGATAAGAAGGAATATGTAAGAAGGAAAGAAAAGAAGGAGGGAGAGAAAAAGTGGGATGGACAGAGAGACAGAGAGGAAAGAGGGAAGAAAGAAAACAGCTATTGGGATATTATCAATGGAGAGGGCCAATGACCCATCAGACATTCCACTCCACTTCCGTGTTCGCATAAAATTGGAAAGAAGAAATGTATTGCTTAAAACAGTTTCCATTCCTTCATATGCATTATGCTATTGGCATTTTACTGAGTATTATTTCAGTGTTTGAAGACATAGAATTGTATTTTACTTTCTTCAATGTGACTACAATACACAACAATTTCTTCTGGCATGTGACTAAAGAAACTGCAGACATCTCCAGCTCTGCAAGAAAGCCAGGCTGTATTGGCCTTACTCAGCTCTTCCCGCCACCTCACCACTCACATCCACAAATGACTCTTGCTTTCATCCAGTGGCTCACACCCAAGGTTCAAGAATAACCCTTAACTATCTCATAGGCTCACACCCAATCCATCCATAAAACCTATTCATTCCAACTTTGATTTGTATCATAGACATTCAGCCACTTTCTGTACCACCACTGTAACTGTAGCCCATCATTATTACTTTATGAACTATTATACTACCTTCCTCTCTGACTTCCCTATATCCACTCCTGCCTCCCAATTGTATAATTTCCTCACAGTCATCAGAATTTTTTTTTAAGACAAAAGCCAGTCAGTTAGTAGATAGACAGGCAGGAATTAGATAAGGACCTGTTGCCTTAAGTCTGTTTCATGACATCCTTAAATATAACTGAAGGAAAACTGCCCAGTCTTGGGCCATCCTCACAATTGCCGGCATATGTGAGCTATCAGGTGGCTACTGTGCAAGGGTTTCTCATCAAGGGTATCCCTTGTTCATCAAATATCACATCCTGCCCAGAAATTTGTTGTCTACTGATGGCAGGGTAAAATAATCAGGTCAGACACTTATTTTGTGATTCATTAGGTATGTACTGGCTGGTTTTCCAAAGAAGACCTCCAGGTCTTTCTTCTTACTCTGATATAGTCTGGAAGCTTCACTGAAAGGTATCTACTTTACCCTGCTGACATTTTAAATACTGGAGAAATAGTTTCCATTGTCACAATAACATGTAAATCACCACAGTGAACCAAACTGATAGACAGATGATAGAGTCATGTTGACCTTCCTCAAAAACACTCTCATGACTTATATTTACAGATAAAATAAAATCCAAACGTCTTATTTTAAAGACCTGCTGTGTCCTGATGAAGAGCGTTCTGGTGGCCTACTGGCAAGACGCTACGCTGCAATCCGAAAGGCACATGGTTTGAGGCCACCAGCTGCTCCACAGAAGAAGGATGGGTAATCTCCTTCCATATGATTAACTACCTCTGAAAATCCACTGAAGGGTCAGCTATGGGTTGGTTCCAACTCTATGGTACACATCAATAACAACTGTCCTTGATGGTGTGGCCCTAAATCTTCTAAGTATATTTTCTACCATTCTTCTCCTTGACCACTTGTTCCTGCCATAAAGATGTACGTGTAGCTCTTCTAACTGCATTCAGGCATTCCCTGCTTTAGGGATTTCAAACCTCTGGGAATGGACAGGCCCCTTACTTGCCTCATCTCTCCATTAGTTCACTTTTCTACTCAGTGGAAAGGACCTTATTAAAAAAGGTCATCCTTTACCAGTTATTTCAAAGAGCTGCCTCCCTCCATTGTATAATGTGTTACACAACTTTGCTCTTCTTACTGGTGTAAACAACTTACTGAAAACATAGCATGCAGATATTTATTGGCTTATGTTTATCGTCTAGTTCTCCTGTAGTAAGAAAGATGGTGCGGTAGTTAAGCATTAAATTGCTAACACAAGGTCAGCGGTTCAAGTCCACCAAGATGCTTGACAGGAAAAAAATATGCATCTGTCTGCCTCCATAAAGATTAAACACATACACACACAGATCCCTGATGGCACAGTGGGTAGGGAGTCTCACTGCTGACCCAAAAGTGGTGACTTTTCTGTGGCTTGACTTCTCCATGGTTCTAATCTCCTCATTTTCTATTTACAGTCTCTGGGAACCCTCTAGACAGGAGTGGCCAATTTTAAGTTATGTTCAACTGGACAGCAATGAGTGAGTTGAATAATATAGTGATATCCCCATCTCACAAAAACCAAAACAAAAAACAGTTTATAGTCCTTGGTTTTAGTCCTAGGTCCATGATCCACCTTGAGTTGGTTTTTGTGTATGGAGTGAGGTGTGGGTCTTGCTTGAGTCTTTTGCAG
>NW_006399859.1:2463294-2463861 GCF_000299155.1 Elephantulus edwardii
ACTTCTCCTCATAGAGCCCAGCCTCTCGGATAATCTGCTCTGCATACAGGTTGAAAAGGTATGGAGATAGAACACATCCCTGGCGTACACCCTTCTCAATTTTGAACCTTGCAGTATTACCCTGCTCTGTTCTGATGACTGCCTTTTGATCCAAGTATAGCATTAGCACGATTAAATGTTCTGAGATTCCCATTCTTCCCAGAGCCAGCCACAGTTTGTTAATGATCCACGCAGTCAAACGCCTTTGCATAATCAATGAAACACAGATAGGCATTCTTCTGGTATTCCCTGCTTTCAGCTAAGGTCCATCTAACTAGCTACAATATCCCTAGTACCACGACCCCTTCAAAATCCAGCCTGGA
Organism: Elephantulus edwardii; assembly: GCF_000299155.1. Lineage (NCBI taxonomy): Eukaryota > Metazoa > Chordata > Mammalia > Macroscelidea > Macroscelididae > Elephantulus > Elephantulus edwardii. Next base: position 2,463,657 of record NW_006399859.1, read on the forward strand.
CCTCAGGCAGTTCTCTGCTGATGTGCTGTTCCAGTCATTTTTGGATAATCTTTAGTAGAATCTTGCTTGCATGTGAAATCAATGATACTGTTCTGTAGTTTCCACATTCTGTTGAGTCACCCTTCTTTGGAATGGGAACAAATATAGATCTCTTCCAGTCAGTTGGCCAAGTGGTTGTTCTCCAGATTTTTTGGCACAACTTGGT
>NW_006399859.1:2463961-2475965 GCF_000299155.1 Elephantulus edwardii
GGGGAAGAAGAACAAACTGGGGAGGAGGGTAGAGAGAATGGTGCAGCAATGAAGGAATGAAAACCCCAAATCCCTGTAAATGTTCATTAAAACTAATAAAATTTAATAATAAAAAAACCCAAAAAATAAAAAAAAACACACCAAAAAACCAAAAACCAAAAACCCACAGAAAAACAAAATATCAAAACTGCAAATCCAAGGCCTTAACATAGATTCTAACTGCAGCGACTTCCTTGGCAATCAATGTAACTGCATAGTAAGCAAAATTCCTCCCCATCATAAATTATAAACAGAGATTATCCTTCAAAGGCTGAGAGAAGTTTTATTGATGTCTGATTAACTAAAATTAAGTCAGGGCTTGATACATAATAAAGTCTCAATAAATGTTTTGAGTGTTAAACTACTTCCCCTTCTCCTTCAATAGTCCAATATGAGGTGTTCTTTTTATCAAGATCAAACTTACTTTCTGATTCTTCATCTTAAGAACATTCTGGTTTTGCTCTCTTGATTGCTGGCCCCACTTTCCTTGAGCTGATAGTGACTTTTCTGTCATCTGCATTCCTTTAGTTTGGACTAAAACTTTTCTTTGACCTCCCCCCATTAGTAATAATTACGGCCACCATCTCCTGAACCTCTACCTCTATCCATGCATCACAAACTTTCTCACTTAACTGTGACACAACCCAAGAAGTGGAAGAAGCAGAGTAAACTCTGTTGGTTAAGATGAAAATAAGTAAGGCCACCTAGCCAGGAATAAGCTACAGAACTAAAACTTCAACTCAGGTCAATTTGCAAAGTCAAGCACAACCCATGGGATATAATCAGGGAACAAATCCAGGTTTGGACTGGACCCTGGAAAATGTTTTCCCTCTGAATCTTAGATGAAATGTTGGTGTTAATCAAGTCTCATATTTTATCTTTGAAAATGGAAAGTTCTACCTCTAGATATTGAAGGAGCTCTGGTTGCCTAGTCAGTAGGGAGTTGTGCTGCTATTCTAATGACCAGTTGAAATCTACCAGTGGCTCCTCAGGAGAAAGATGGATAATCTCTTCCCATGCAATGTATAGGCCCCGAAACTCAGTGGAGAACCAATTGTGAGTGAGTTTTAACTTGATGGCAAAGACACTAACAAAGACTCCAAATGTGCTTCAATTCTCTAATTGTCCTTTACTCACTCTAGGATCTGCCATAGCCAAGCACTCATAGGAGGAGGAGTAGATATGGTCCTTTCTCTTTTCTCATCCACATTTCTTCTTTCCTACGTTTCTAACTCTCTTTTCTCCTCTCGTGAATTGACTAAGGGGAAAAAAAAATAGGAGAGTCAGTTTTACACGGTAGATTCAGCTGACGTGGTTGCTTACTGGTGGCAGCAGACAGATACAAGCTCTCGCGTGATTGGTCCTCTGCTACCACCATAGTAATATTGGCAATGACCCTCCAATAGGTGCCCGCAATAAAGTCATGATTCTCCTTAAAATTACTCACGTATCTCTGTTCTATAATTCCTTCTAGACAATAAGCTTGATAAAATTGTTCTCGACGCATTGGGGGTTGTGGGGTGGGTGGGGAGAAAAGTGCAACAATGAATGAATAGAAATCCAGAATCTCTGTAAATGTTCATTGACATTAATAAAAAAATTTAAAAAAAGAAAAAAAATTGCTCAAATCTGACATATGAAACAAGGGAAATACATGTCCTTTGTCAGCTTTTCAGAACTCACATCGTTACTTCCTATTCTGACCACTCTGTGGCACTGGCCTCCGGCTCTGGAGACTTCCTCAGGTGACACTAGATTCCAGTTCACTGGGTCATTAAACTGCAGATGACTCATATGTTAAGTTTCCAGGTGATCTGAGTGAAGGCTCTCTAGCATGACTTGAAAAACACGTGAAGCATGAAGAAATCTTGGAAGTGGAAGTCAGGTCAAAGGACATATTTCTCAAAAAAAATTGTGAATGAACAATAGTGTGAAACACAATGTAGATAAACTTTGTGGGCAAACCGACTTTAAAAAGTGACGTAAATCTGTTCTCCAACACCAGCACTATACCTGATACCTGGTATGTGAACAGTACAAATTGTGCATTCAGTGAATAAAAGGTCATTTATAAAACAAAACAAAACAAAAAAGAAATGTAAAATAGAATGTATATTGATTATGTAAAACACAATGTAAATGAAAGATTGTATAAAACACAATGTATATGGATGAAACATAGTGTAAAGGAATTATTATATGAAAACCAATAAAATATTTTAAAAAAATTTTCATAAAATCTTAAATTTATATCTTTGAAGTGAATGAGGTCTATCAAGAGTTAGAAAACGGTTCTAAATCAACTTCTTAGAAATGCTCACTTAGTGGTCTTGTACCTCACTTTAAAATTATTATTGATAAGTCTTTAGGGTCTCATAGGAGGAAGAGCAGTCTTATTCTAACATCTTCTTTGTACTAAACACTATGGTCCCCTTGGGCCTTGTCAGTGAAATATCCACCAACCTAACTTCCCACTACCAGCACATACATTTCTGGGCATGAAGAAAAGCTGGCAGAAGAAGAAACTCAAACTCATTGTTATGAAGTCAGGGTCAACACATAGCTAATCATCCAGGAAGTGTCTGGAGGCTGTAAATCTCACAGGAGGTGACAGCTCATCTTTCTCATTCAGAGAGGCACTGGCTTTGTGTTAGCTACACAGCTCCCTACAGACTACAGCACTAGAGCTTCTGGCAGAAAAGTTCTGGGAAAATAACTTTCCTTGAGAGCAGCCATTCACCCTTGGCTTATCTCTTGTATAGAATAATCCGGGGGCATAGTTTCTCGGAGCTTTACATAGTTATCCAGAGTGGTAACTCACATACATTATTCGAGTAAAGAACTCAATATTTTTACTCTAAAAAATGCATTGCAGTCGAGTTGGAAATGACTTCTAGTTGGTCCAGCAGTGGGGTTTCAGAGTTAGTAAATCACACGGGAGGACATTTCCCATTTTTCTCCCACAGAGCAGCTGGTGGATTCAAACCACCCACCTTTAGATTGGCAGCACAGTTCCTTATCCACTAGACCACCACATCTCTCTGTTCTCTAGGCCTCTAACCTTAGCGGTTTTCTATTTCTTATATATGCTTCCCAAATGAGCTGTGTGAATTTTAATCAGACACTCAATCATTCTGCTATATATCCATTGTTCGGACACCAGCTTTGGATCCAATGCCAAAATTTATTGAGGAAATGCTGTCACTGACAGGCTCCATAGCCTAACAAAGTGGCCACATTTAGGTCACTGGCAGTCTAATAATATGAACACACTTGACTCCAGGGAGACAGGTGAAGACCAGCTACATATTTCAGGTGGAACAACGGAGCAGCCAGAGCAAAGCGATGACTTTAAGCTGCTGGTGGCCTGAGGCCAACGTGGAGAGTTACTTTGTCTTTGAAAGAAAAATGGCGGTGGTTAGTCGGTCCAGTCGCAGATCTTCTTTCCACATCTTAATTGTCACCACTAAGAGCAGGCAGCTAAGTAAAATCTGTTTTCTACCTGGCTCTTGACTCCGGTCAGCAGCAGTTTGCTGCTTTCAGAGAATGGTTAGTAGAGAATATGCTGAAAATGGTGCAGAAGCGAATCCAGTACAGGCTGCATATATGTGCTTAAGTCAACCCCATATATTTATGTTCAAAAGATGTAACAATTACATATCATATGTATATCAAATGAAGCCCCCTTGGAAAAATAAACTGCCTTGTATTGAATTGTATTCCCCCAGAATACCTATATACATAATAAATGATGTGGAAACTGTTATGATCCTCCAGGCTCTGATAAACCAAACAGTCATAGGAAGAAGGATTAAAGATGAAAAACTACACCCCCTAATCCCACTGCAGCCCTAATGAGATGTAAGAGGAGCTCCCCATAGGGCATTGACTGTAATCCCTTTATCTCATTGGAGATTAAAAAGGAGGGAAGTGAACTAAGACAGAGGCCTTTAGTACATCAGGAAACAATCATCAGGAGCACAGTGTGTCTTTTTAGACTGGAGTCCCTGAATGATGAAAGTGCTTGACACTGGGGAAACTAGAATACAAGGAGGTCTCCAGAGAACACTGGGCTTACAGATTCTGAAGGAAACAGGACTTTCCTCCACAACTGACAGAGAAAGAGCCATCCCCTAGCACTTGCTTTCTGAATTTAGAGTCGTAAGCTCCTAAATTGTAAGACAGATGCTCCGGTGACTTGTTGTTGCTGTGTGCCATTGAGATGGACACGACCAATACTGACCCTCCTGCACGTTTTCAGAGGCAGTAAATCACACAGATTGTCCACCCTTCTCCAATGGACTAGCTGATGGATTTGAACCATGTGCCTTTGGGATTACAGCATCTAGGCTGCCGGAGCTCCTCATAGTCTAATGGGAAATAATTCAGGCACAGCTATACTTTGGTTCCAACTTGAAGGTCAACAATAACAATAAACTCTAAGAGAATACATGTCTCTTTGTTAAAGCTACCAACTTGTATCTTTGCTATAGCAGCTTTAGATAATTCAAACAAGCACCATAAATGAATAGGAACTACTGGACATTTATTCACAGATTGTTCTTTATGTACCAAACAATGTACAAAGCAATGAAAAATATCTTCTTTGTTTTGAGTTGATTCCAGCTTGATGGCAAGGTATAACCACATTTTTTTTCTTAAAAAAAATAAGATATTACTTCTTCCCTTAAGGGAATCACACTCTGGGATGGAAGAACAGCTAGAGGATAAAAAATAAAATATGATAAATATTATGTATTAGTTCAGAGTTTATGAATTACTTACAATGGGAAGAGAGGAAAAAGTTTGCCTGAATGTTAAGAGAATTGGTAAAATCTTTAGTGAGGAGGTAAAGTTTGACGCTGTGAGAAGAGAAATTTTACTTAATAGATAATAGCTGAAGAAAATCTCACTTAGAAATGACAGTAAGTACAACAGCATGGAGGTAGAGAGAGCCTTGGATAGTCTCCGATGGAAGAATAGATGAGAAGTTAATGTAGGCAGGTAGACCAACACACCAAGTCAAACTCACAGGCTACAAATTAATTCCAAGTCAAAAGATTCTCTTCATTGGGTTTACAAGGCTGGTAACCAGTCAGAAGAGACTAACCCTCTTCCACAGAGCAGCAGGCAGATTCAAAGTGCTGACTTTGGTATTTGCATGGTAGCATGTAACACCTTATACCATGAGAGTTCCTTAGGCAAGTAGGTAGAAGGTGATAATACGATCTTCCTACAAAGAACTGGGTTTATTTTCTTTTTTTGCCAGCATAATTTTGTCAAATTTGGAAGAAAATGCATAGGAATATAATCTACAATCAAGAAACACAATGATGAGATTGTTTCAGGAAATGGGAGAGGAGAGAAGGCTTAAGATTGATTACTACCCAAACACACAAGAAGCGACACATCTGCATTACCAATTTCCCAGCTATACTTAAATTCCTTTCCCCCCAGATGTTTGCCTGGATGTAATCTTGTCAAACTGCATTCTAATTCCCATTCCAAAGCTGCTTTAGAAACAGTATTTTGCTGAAAAACTTTAGCTGTTATCTCTGCAGTAGATGATCCAAGCAGAAAAGCCCATTTGCTTTACAATATATGCTGGAGGTTTTCTAAGGAGAGGGGCTCTGTTTTTCAACTGCTAAAAGAATAGGGCAATTACTTTCCTGGGAAACAAAGTATGAGGAACATAGGTTCTCCCAAAACTTAAGAAAGCTGAAGCTATGGAAATCAACTATGGAAGTCAACTATGGAAATCCAGCTTATATGGACAGGCAAGATAAATTCAAATCCCCTCTAAGTCATGGTGGGCCAGAATGTGAGTGCCCGAAATTGTTTTCCAAAACCCTTCCAGCAAGTGTGGACATTAAGGATATAAGTGCTTGGTTCACTGAAAGGTGTCAAGACAGTCCAAGGGCCACTTTGACTCTTTGTTCTTAATTTGAAGCCTGCATTTCCCCTGAAAGTTAGCTCACTGCTGCCCAGCCTGTCATTTCAGATCATTATCATTCCCTCTGCTCATTTCTATGTCAGAGAAAGGTGAAAGAATGTGCTTCTGAAAAGCAATTCAATGAGCATGCGAGGGTTGTGGGGCTCGCTCAGCCTCTCTCTGGGCTGCACGCAATGGCTCTGTGGCCCGCCGTGGCCATCTCAGCATAGCTAGGCTCTTTCAGAAATGGCTGTGAAATGTACTGTGAAAAGAAGAGTCTGTAGAATCCTACTTAATGGCAAAAGGGAAGCTCACTAATGGGACAGCACAGTTCAGCTTATTGGTCTTCAGTGATCACTAGCGTGTCTGCCACCTTTCCAACTAAGGAATTCGCCACTGGGGCCAGTCTGAATGTAAATGGCTGGTGAGTAAAAACGGAGTTCCAGGCAGCTAAGCGAACCTCTGTTCTCTTAGGTTTGCGCGTGCTCTCCTGCCAGAAGGTCTTGCTAACCTTCCTCTCCCTCCATCTCCTCCCAGCTGTGCAAGGCCTGTGTCTAGAAAACAAACGTTACTTTAACATTAACCTTGCTCTGAATATTCAATTCACAAATGTGCTGGCTGTGTGTTGAATTCTTTTAAGCTCTCTATTAATTCATTCTGATGATACAATTTCTGTAATGTAATTTCTTGGGTAGAAAAGAAATGGTGCTTTTTAATTTTTTTTTTTTTTTTGCATCATTACATTTCTTTTCAGGTACCATTATGAGCATTTCATTTAGTCTGACAATTAGTCTTATGCTTAACATAGGCTGACTTCACAGAGACACATTTGTTATTTTCATTGCCCAAAGCCAAAAAGGAATGCTTTCCAGGTGACAGATCAGGGGCCTATATTTCACAGGAAATTCTGTTAGTTGAAGGAAGAGACATGCAGAGGAGGGAAAGAGTATAGTACACAGCATGCATTGCTGTGCTCCTTTTAGTAAGTAGCACTTTTAGATGGAAGTTGCACTGCTGTAAAAAAATGACTCATAGCTGACTCTCTATTTGGTTTCTGAATCTGTAAATTGCATAGAGGAAATTGTCCATTTTCCCTCGTCAGGAACACTGGTGGACTCAAACTGTCAGAGAAGGAGTGTGATTTTAGGGTTAGCAGGACAGCGTCCTACAGATCACATCTCCAGAGCTGTCTATGTGGAGATTGTTGTTATTATTACATGGTAACACTGGGTCAGAACTAACTCATGGCTGATCCTCCAGTGGGTTTTCATAGGCTGTAAATCACAGGGGAGGAGATTCTCTATCTTCTGAAGGTACATCTGGTGGATTCAAACCAGACTACCTCTAGGTTGTAAGAGCTACTCCTTACCCTACTAGGTCCTTAGAGCGTCTACGTGGAAGTGCTGTTAGGTGCTGTTGAGTCAAGGATGACTTATAGCGACCTATGAACTACAGATGTGAACCCTGCCATATCCTGTGCGAAATTTACAATATCTGATACTCTCAAGCCCATTGCTATAGTCACTATGTCAATCCACCTGGTTGAGATTCTTCTTCCCTTTCATGGTCCCCTCAGTGTTCCAAACATGATGTCCTTCTATAAGGCATAGCCTTTCCTAGCAACAAGTAAGTGAGATGAAGCTTTGCCATCCCTTGCCTCCAAGGAGCACTCTGGCTATACCTTCTCCAAGATATATCTGTGCTTTTCACAGTCTGTGGAATATTCAGTACTCTTTGCCAACACCACAATTCAAATCATCAGTTTTTCTGTCATCCTTATTCCCTGTCCAGCTCTCAGCAGCATAGCAAGAGACTGAAAAGACCAGAGTGTGAATCAAGCAGGTCTTAGTCTTCAAACTCACATCACTGTTCCACAGTAATTTGGAGAGGTCCCTGATTATAGATTTTCCCAGTTCAACATATCTCCTGATCACTGGTACCAAATGGACTGATTGTGTAGCAAAAGTTAGTTTTATGTGTCAGTTGGGTGGGGTTACAGTGGCCAGCTGTTTGGTCTAACAAGGAAGAATATAGACGTTGTTATGAGTAAGGATGCAAGAAGAAGAATTGATGCCTTTGAGTTGCAGAGCTGAAGATGAGTACTAAATACCTCATAGATTATCAAAAGAACAAGCGAGTCTGTCTTGGAGGAAGTGTAACCACAGGGCTGCATAAAAGCAAAGATGGTGAAATTTTGTCTCACAAACTTAGAACATGTCATCAGAGGGAGGCAATCCTTAGGAAAGGATATCATGCTGAGAAAGGTAGAGAATCAGAGAAAGAGAAGACGACTCTCAACAAGATAGATTCATACAATGACTGTAACAATGAGCTCAAGTATATGGAGACCATGAGGGCAGTAAAGGAGGGGGCAAGATTCAGATATGCTGTTCACAGGGCTGCTATGAGTCTTAGTCGACTGATGGGACCTAAAAACAACAAAGTGAAAGTAGTTTGTTATTGTAATTACTGTTTACAATCAATTGAGTCTAAGTAAAGGAAGCAGTGTGGGTAGATTTCAGTCAATGGCCTTCTTACAAACAAAAAGAAAAATTTGTTAAAAAGAAAAATTCATGAGGCTCTTTCCTCATGAAGGTAACACGAACATCCTGCTGAGCTTTTACGTCTACCACCAGGCAGGTTAACTTACAGACGTCAGACCCTCACTCCCTCCTGCGACTCCTGTTGTATCCAACTGAAATTTGAGGTCAGTTGCCATGAAGCACTATGTCTTCAGATACCTGTTCTGGGTCCTGAGGTTCTAAGTGACCTGGTGCCCTGCAGTTTACAATTATTATGGGATGGGAGATACATTTGTTATGTTTTGTTATGAAAGAACAAGACAAAGGAGAGGGTGCTTGGAAGAAATGCATGTACGTTTAATGCCATCTCAGACTGCAACAATGGTGTGAATGGACTTTCAGCACCCTAAGAGGAAATCATAGAAGCCTGAGGACAGAGCAGGCTTCAAATTCATGAATGCAGACCTGCAAGTGTAATGAAAGCCTGGAAGAGTTCCTTCAGGAAGGCTCTGGACCACCACGGGAGGAAATGACACGATTAGGCCATGGTCCTTGATATACAGCCTGGTTTCACCCAGCTTAATCTTGCCCATGTCTCCCTCTCCATAGAGGAATGATCCATAACTGGACTCACCACAGTTAATGAACGTACACGTCATTAAAGAAGATTTGTTGTTATCACTATGATCATACTTTCTAAATTTTAAAAAATGAATAAATGGTCAGAAAGAAAATGAAAACAAAAAATGTTCTATTTTCACCTAATTACCTGATTTTTGGGAATCCAATTATATTGATTAGTGAGAAATGAGCAGGTGGGGGTGTGTGTGTGTGTGCGTGTGTGTGTATAGTACATATGTATATACATATTTATATTTTCATGTGTATAGAGAGGAAGCTGTCATGCCAATTCAAAGGCAAGTGGTTCAAATCCGCCAGTGACTATGAGGAAGAAAGATGGGTAATTTTCTCCCACACAATTTACATCTTCTGAAAACTTGTTGAAGGTCAGCTATGAGTTAGTTCCGATTGGGAGGTAATGAGTTTATGAGTCCATGCATATGCTTTTTGGGGGAACCCTAATATAGAAGTCTTTGTCTTTTTTCTATACCCTGCACATCTCTAACTTTATTTATATTATTAGGGTCTCTTAACTCCCAGATCTGGCTTTAAAAAAAAAAGCCTTGCTCAACTTGCCTAGAAGTTTCTTCTCAAACAGAGATTTATCAGCTATCTTAAAACAGAGCCCTCATTTGTCAGAGATTCGTATGCCTTTTGTCTAATTCTGTTAAAATTGTCTTTGCTTACTTGTTTCCATCCCTCACAGCTTCTATATTTGATGACATAAGATTTGATATATTGTTTGTTTTGAGTTTTTTAAGCCATCATACTCCAATTTTTCAAATATTTGATAAAAAGGGAAGAACTTTGACATTTTTCAACAGGAAAGAACTGAAGAAAAGAAAATCAAGTTTCAACTTGCAATATTCAAGGATTCTTAGGAGTCACATTGAACAACATTGGAAACATCAAAGAATAAGGAAGGAATTCACTGAATCAGAGTCTAAAAAAATAGGTACATTATTGTGAATTATAGGACACAGCCTATGATCCAGAATCAGTGGTAAAAAGGGATGAAGCCCAGACTGCACTGAACACGTTAGCAAAAAACACGGCTCCAAAATTAAAGTACTAAAAAAAAAAAAAAAATTAAAGTACTATCAGTTAAGATGTATCCGCAAGTGGATTGTAACATTCATTTATATGAAGAACTTTGGAAGTTAGCTACCTGGCAAATGATTGGAAGATATTCCTGTTTGTGCCTACTCCAAAGACAGCTAATGCAAATGAATGCAAAAATTACTGAATAATATCATTAATATCAAGCCCAAATAAAATTTTAAATGAATACAGAAGTATATATTAATAAAACTGCTGGAAATTCAAGCAGGATTCAGATGAGACCACAGAACAAGGAATATCACTCACAATATCATAAAATACCAGAAACATGTTTCTCTGTGTTTTATTAAGGGCATTTGACTCTGTGGATCATAACAAATTATAGATAACTTTGCAATGAAGGATAATTTCAGAACATTTAAATGTACTTGGACAGACCTTTGCATAAACTAAGAGCTGGTCATTAGAATAGAACAAGTGTGAAAGTGTGTGTGGCTTAAAGTAAGGAAAGGTGTCTGTCAGGGTTCCATCTTCTTACTATACTTTTCATTCTAAATGCTGAGCAAATAATATGACAAGGTAGATTATAAAAAGAAGAATGCAGCATGAGGATCAGAGGAAGTCTCATGAATTAGCTGTGATATACAGAAGGCACAATCTTGCTTGCTGAAAGCAAAGAGAACTTGAAGAACTTACTGATGTATATTATAAATTTCACTAAGGATTATACTTTCACATAGAGAAAACAAAAATCTTCACAACTGGACCAACAAACAAATGACAAAAAACACTGAAAAAAATTGAAGTTGGCAAGCATGTTACTTGTATCTACAATCAATACCATGGAAGCAGCAGTCAAGAAATCAAATAATGTGTTGCATTGGGCAAACATGCCACAGAAGACATCTTGAAAGTGTTAAAAAACAAAGATATCATGGTAACAAACTGAGGCACACCTAACTCAAGCCATGGCATTTTCAACAGCCATGTGTATTCAATTGACAATTAGACAATGAATTACAAAGAAAAGCAATGCGTTTGCATAAAGGTCTTCCTGAAGGATACTGAATAGATCATGTGTTTCCAGCAGAATGAGCAAAATGACTTGGAAGACGTAGAGCCCTAATACTCTGTGAAGAGAAGACGGCTAGACTTTGTCACATATACTTTGAAGATGGTACAGAAGTCAGTCCCTACAGAAGATGGATTTATACAATAGTGACAACAGGGGGCTCAAACATAGCAACAATTTTGTGAGAATGTAAGAGGCCTGGGCAATGTTTCACTCTAATATGTAGGTGTTGATGTTAGGAACTGACTCAGTGGTATCTAACAGCAACACATTTCTGATTGATCAAGAATTCCAAAGTGTAGGATGAGTGTATATTCTATCCCAGGTTGTTCTTTATGTACCTGACTTATGGCTGGTTTTTTGTTTTGGTTTTTTGTTTTTCTGTGGTTGTCTTTATGACAAAAACACTGAATAGGAGTGTATTCTGTATCCAAAGAGTCTGAATTTCAATCTGCATGCTACTATGATTTTGCTGTATGAATTCAGCAAGTTACTTTTCTCTAAACCCATTTAACCATCTATAAAACAGAGCTGCAGATAATATTTCCCTCAAGGATTATCATGAGGATGATTAGAAGTATAGAGTGAAAATTACTTTAAAAATAGTAAATTGCTATATAAATCACTGTTGCTACTCTAACACTACTTTAGCAGTATATATGCTGTTATTCTTGTGTGCTGTCAAGTCGCTTGCCACTCATAGCAACCTTATGTACAACAGCCCTAAACCCTGCTCTATCCTGTGCCAACCGCACT
>NW_006399859.1:2477695-2481866 GCF_000299155.1 Elephantulus edwardii
CTTCCTTGTGCTTTGGCTTCTCTATGCTCCAGTGCAATCTTCAGAGTCTCTTCTGACATCCATTTTGGTCTTTTCTTCCTCTTCTGTCTTTGTAATGACCATTTGCACTCTTCCTGGATGATACCTTTGACATCCTCCCACAGCTCATCTGGTCTTTGCTCATTAATGTTCAAGGCCTCAAACCTGTTCCTGAGATGATTCTGAAATTCAGGTGGAATAGACTCAAAGTCATATTTTGGTTCCCGTGGTTTCAGTTTAATTTCCCTCAGCTTCAGCTTGAATTTGCATATGAGTTGGTGGTCTATTCCACAATCAGCTCCTGGCCTAGTTTTCACAGCTGATATTGAGCTTCTCCAGAGTTTTTTTCCACAGATGTAATCAATCTGATTCCTATGCATACCATCAGGTGAAATCCATGTCTATAACCTATGTTTATGTTTCTTATAAAACATATTTGCAATGAAGAAGTCATTGATTGTACAAAATTCAATCATTCTATCTCCAGCTTCTGTCACCAAGTCCATGTTTTCCAACTACTGACTTTATTCTCTGTTCCCAACTTTTGTATTCCAGTCACCCATTATTATCAATGCATCTTGATTGCATGTTCGATCTATCTCTGACTGTAAAAGTTGGTAGAAATCACCTATTTCTTCTTCTTTGGCTCTGGTTGTTGGTCCACATATCTGACTGATAGTGGCATTCCCTGGACTTCCTCGTAAGCATATGGATATAATCCTGTCAAAATGTTGTATTTCAAGATGTATCTAGAAATTACTTTCTAACTATAAAAGCAACCTCATTTTTTCTCACCTTTTCATCTCCAGAGTAATATATGATCATCTGACTCAAAATGCCCCATTCTGGTCCATCTCATCTCTCCAATGCCTAGCATGTCAATATTTATGTGTTCCATTTCTTTCTTAACAATTTCTAATTTTCCTAAATTCATGCTTCTCACATTCCATGTTCCAATCACTAGTGTCTGCTTACAACTGGCAAAAATTATCCATAACATAGAGAAAAAGAATGTCTAAGATGACATCAAGGAAGCACTAGTGGCATAGTGATAAGAAAGTGCACTGTCATCCTGAGGGATATGGTTCAAACTCATCAGCTGCTCCATGGGAGATGGATGGACAATCTCCTGAGCAATTAACATCCTTTGAAAACCACTGAACGGTCAGCAATGGGTCCAAGTCGATGGTACACAACAATAACAAGATGGTATCATGGAATAATAAACAGGATATTTCAAAACTCGGATTCTAAACTTCATGCTGTCATTAACAGATTCGAGATGAACCCTGTCCTCAGAGTATCCTGGTCTCTAATTAAAAGAAGTGATTTTTAAGAGGTCTTTGAACTCTGAAATGCCTGGTTGTCTTCATCTCCTAAAACTGTCAGAATAATTCTTACCCAGTGAAACATTTGATTAGCTTAAAATGAAGCAAGTATTATAAATTCAAAATGCACAATCTTTTAAGTAAAGTACAGACTAAGCTACTTCAGTCATTATCAGCCATATATGCCAAGTTTAAAATTTTTCTGTTTGTCAAGCTAGTGATCAATTAGTACCCACAGAGAGGTAAGATTTCTCAATGATTAATAGTTGTCCTCAAAGAGATTAGTATCAAATAGCAAGTGCCATTCATCCTACACTGCATGTTTTATCTTGAATGTTAACTTTGTTTTAAGACTGCTGCTAGAAGACTCAACAAATAAAAGAAAGCAAGTTCTCAAACCATACATGTTTGCTCAGGGCATGTGAAGTTTCTCTTTCAGTTACATTTCTGATTAGTTCCCACTCATCAACATATTGGAGCAAGACCTGACTTTTGACTAAATTTTGCATAGACAAGTATATATCTGGGTAAATTATTAGCAGTGGAAGCTCTGGAGTACAGTCCACAGGGAGTTGTGGTGTACTGCTGACCCAAAGGCTGAACCCCTCTGGTTGTTTGAATCTACAAGTCCCCAGAAGGGGGAAAAATGAGCTTCTTTCTCCTCTACTTTAATTTATAGTAAAGGGAGGAAGATGGGGAATCTCTTTAATTTACAGTCTAGAAGGTTAGCTATGAATTGGTTACAACTCAATGGCAAGGAGTGAATGAGAATTAAGAGTGGAATTCTTAGTCAGATCTAATTCCACTCATTACTCTCTGAATTAACCTCAATCGGGCAGCTATGTTTCCAAACTGTGACTGTGTTACTAAAATGCACAGGATTCCACAGATATTAAGCTATGCTTTTACCGTGGCTCCTGCTCCAAATACCTTTTATAGTGGGTTCAAACCTTGGATGTCCACTTTCCTCCTGTGATTAGGCATGGTTATTAACCCTCTGTTTGCCTCATCTTTAAAATAATGCATGTCTATGAGGGATTTGGTTGGAAACTGCACTGCAATCCCCAAAGCACGTGGTTTGAATCCACCAGCTGTTCTGCAGGAGAAGGATGCGTTCTTTTTCCCCAAGCAATTTACTGCCTCTGAAAACCTTCAGGAAGATCAACTATGGGTCAGTTACTCAACAGTACTCTATAACAACAAGTAGAATAGGGTGTATAATGCTCTGGCACCAACCCTTACACCTTAAACAGTTCACACATTAATTTTTATTTTTATGTCTATGTGCGTAGAATAAACATAGATCCCTCTCCAATGTAAGACATTCATAGTGATTGACTGATAGATCTTGCTGATAGATTGCAGCTCTCTTTCTGAGCTTCATCCATGTCTCTGGAACCCAGATATTCTTCTTGATGCCAAAAGTATACTTGGTTCACTGAATGTTTCTCACTTCCAATTTCACTCCATTTGATCATGACCATGAAATTGACCCACACAGCACCAGAATTTTTTAGGACTATGATAATTGACATGAGATTTCTACTGACAGCGTCTATGGCAAGTTGGGCTGGTAACTCAAAGGCCTCAAATTTCTGGTATTTCTTCAGGAGAAAGGTAGGCTGTCTCCTCTTGCTATAATTTGAAGCCTTGGAGAAACCCCATGGAGGGTCTCTGTAAGTCAGAACTGACTTACAGAATTGAGTTTGAGTTTATTTAGGGTCACTCACAAGAGGACTGGTGTTTAGTGTACTGCTTGCTGGCTGCTAACAGAAAGGTCAACAGTTCAAATCCACCAGCCACTTCATGGAAGAAATATGAAGACGATTGCTCTCATTTATAGCCTCAAGAACCCAAAAGAGTGTTGTCATGTGCCAAGTTAACGATATGGCAGAGATTTTGATTTGATTTCCAGTCACTGAGTATCAACTTCATTCAACTTTGGTTTGATCACCAGGGTAAACAAAAAGTCATCTGGTGGCATCTTTACCTTCTTCAGCTGCCTTCCTCCCTAACCATTCATATCTATGAATTTCTGTCTGGTATAGTTAGTACTACTATGTCACATCAAAGGGTCAGCTGGGGATGCATGCTGGGGAATTGGTGGGTGTAAGGTTACTAGGATTGAAATGTCATTTACCCTAAACTCTAAAATAATGGGTAGCAAGGGCAAAGTTGTTTGGTGAATTACAGATTATGTATTTTAAAACTTTAGGGTTTTTCCTACTCAAGGACAATTAGAAATTGACTATAAGCATCCTCAATTTTGCATACAAAACTTTCTATGCAAATATAAGCCAGGAAGTCTAATGATTCAAGTTCACTAACAGCTCTAAAGCATAGAAGAGCTGACAATCTCTTCCATAGAAATTATAGCTTCAATTTAGCACAATTAATTGCTGTAGAGTTGGATCTGACTTAGAGCTCACCCTTCAGCAGGTTTGAGGAGGCTGTAAATTACACTGGAGGAGACTGCCCATCTTTATCCTGTGGAGTCAGTGGCAGATTTGAAATGCCATAGAAGTATCACCTTTGGGTTAACAGTACGTCCTATGGATTACTCTACCAGAGCTCCCTTGAGATTGTTGTTGTAAGTTGCCACCATAGAGTATGATGCATAGGGACCCTATGAACAACAGATACGAACCCTGTTTACCCTGTCATCTTCGTATCTTCTGACATAGTAAAGTCCATTGCTGCATTACTGTGTCAGTCCATGTGTCTGAGGGTCTTCTTTTCTTTCACTGACTCTTCTTCACCTTTCCATGTATGCTGTCCCTTCCCAAGGAGAAGCCTCTCCCAACAACATGCCCAAAGTGTATGAG
>NW_006399859.1:2482832-2486520 GCF_000299155.1 Elephantulus edwardii
ATCTAATATGGTGCTGCCTATTGACCCAATGAGAATCTTAGTTTTCTTGATGCTGAGCTTCAATCCAAATTGAAGACTACAGTCCTTGACTTTTTGCAATAAGTGCTTCAGATCTTCTTCAGTTTCAGCAAGCAAGGTTGTGTCATCTGCATATTGTACATTGCTAATGAGTCTTCCTCCAATCTGATGCCACACTCCTCCTCATAAAGCCCTGCTTCCCAAATGATCTGTTCTGCATACAGATTGAAAAGATATGGGGGAAAAAAATGCATCCCTGATACACTCCTTTCCTGGTTTTGAACCACACAGTGTATTCTTGCTCTGTTCTGAGGACTGTTTCTTGGTCCAAGTACAGGTTTCCTACAAGCATGATCAAATGTTTTGAGATTCCCATTTTCCTCAAGGTTAACCACAATTTATTGTGATCCACATAGTCAAATGCCTTTGCATAGTCAATGGAACACAGATAGACATTCTTCTGGCACTCTCTGCTTTCTGCCAAGATCCATCTGATATTGGCAATAATCTCCTAGTGCCATGACCTCTTCTAAACCCAGCCTATATTGATGGTAGTTCTCTGTCAATGAACTGTTCAAGTCTTGGAAATCCTATTGGACACAATAAAAATCCACTATGTCACATGGGTTTGCTATGAGTCAAGATAAGCACTATGACATCAAACAACAACTGATATAAATATTCTGGTAGTTTCAAGAGATTATTTTTTTATTTGAGTGATAGATGACCTCACTTTTTTCTTATAGCACAGCAATTCTCTGAGTACTTAATTTAGATTCTGACATTGGCATTGTACTCTATCATACCATCAAGTCTGAACTGATCCATTGCTAACCCTTTGAAGGGTTTTCAGAGGTAATTCATTGCACAAGAGGACATTGCCTACCCTTTTCCTGTGGAGAAACTGGTGGTTTGAACCACTTGCCTTCGTGATTGCAGTGTAGCTTCTTGCCACTAAGCCACCAGAGTTCCCTAGATAAAGATAGTATTTAGTTCTCTATTTTGTCTGTGCTATTTCTTTAAAAAATATTCTTGTCCCTGAGAGCAACTACATGGGTGTAAGTAGCAGGCTTCTGGTGGGGACTTGCTTATTTAATGCTTCAGTACACCTCAAAAACCTCCATTAAATGGATATATTTACAAGAATTCTCAGTATCCTCTTTTAGGGATGCAAGATTGAGTAATATTATGGAAAGAAGACTGTCCCATGAAACATTATGGAAGGAAAAATGTCATATGAACATAGTAGAGTTCAATGGCTGAGCTAGGACTCAAAGTCAGCCCATATGTTATGCAAATCCATTAGTTCCCCAGCCATTGTGGTAAGGACTGGGTGTGTTTAGCTATTGATTGCCAGAGCCCAGCTAGATCACCTTTAGCAGTGGGCATCTATCTCTGTCATTGTTAGGTGTCATTGAGTCAGCTATGACTTATAATAACCGTATATATAACAGAACTAACCCCTGCCCAATCCTGAGTCATCCTTATGATCTCCACCATACCTAAACAAATTTTCTAGTCACTGCATCAATCCATCTCATTGAGAATCTTCTTTTGCTGTTATTCTACTTTTCCAAGCATGATGTTGTGCCTTCCAGTTCAGGGTATTGAGAATCTCATTTTCCTGCACTATATCAAGAAAATATTCTGTTATGCATAAGATTTTCATTGACCCATGATATCAAAAGTGGACGGTGAAATCTCATTCTTTGCCTGTCTTAGTCTGGAAGCTCTGCTAACCCTGTGAATGATGAGTGACTGAGTGGTATTTTAAATACTAGTGACATAGCCCCCAGCATCATAGCAAAAAGCAAGCCACTACAAGAGAAACATAAAGATGAGTGGTGCATGTATTTATCCCTGGGTACCCATTAAATGTTTATCATTTTTATGTGTGGCATCAGAAAGGCTGTAATCATTCTTTTACTGTTACCAATATTGATGAGCTACAGTGTCAAAGATACAGTGTTTTGGTCAAGATAATACAACTAAAGGAATGAAATAAATTAGCCATTGGTTTAATCTTACCCAGAGGGTAAGCCTTTTGAGTTTGTGTTCTAATTCCTATTAACCAGAGTCAAAATAGAACTATAGTCTCTTCCTATCTGGATGCTTAGTACAAAAAAAAATTTTTAAAAATCCATAAAGCTCCAACTGTAAATCACAGAGAAATGACAGTTTAATTCCAACAGCCAGGAGCAAAGAAGAGTGCTGCAGGTTTTGAGAAGTGCATGGATGTTGAAAAGTCTTTTCTCTGTTATGGTCCTGAGCAGCTTTGTGGTTCCAGAAGACAGAATTTAAAATTCAAACTCATTGCCATCAAGTCCAAAGTGACTCATAGCAGACCTTCCAGCAGGTTTTCAGGATCCTGTAAATCACTCCCACCATATGGATGGGAGGAGACTACCATGCTTCTCCCAAGGAACTGCTGGTAGATTCCAACCACTAGAGAAGAGCTGTCTTTGGGCGCCCAACTCCTTAGGGAACTAAAGAATCCCATGTATGCGTTCATTTACACAATAACAACTTTTCAGTGCATAAGGGGGAAAAAATCCAATATTATTACCACTATTATGGGCAATGATAACTTGGCTTTGGCTAGGAAAACATTACAAGTTTATAAGCATATGTGCTAATTACTTATCCATTTAAGCATGCCTTCCCTAGGGTTTAATAAGACTGTTGGCCACCTGCTCTATCTGATTTCTTTTCTAAATTGTTTTAGATGTACAGAAATATTACACAGGAAGCATAGCGAGTTCCCGTATACCTTCCTCTACCTATACACTGTTTCTACTGTCATTAACATTTGCTTTAGCATAGTACATTTGTTACAACTGAGGAACCAATACTGATTTACTAGGGAGATCTGATGGATCCGTGGTAAGGAGTCACACTACAGTTGCAAAGACAGACAATTTTAATCCATTAGCTGCTCCACAGGAGGAAGATGGGTCATCTCCTTTCATGTGATTTACTGCCTTTGAAAACCCACTGGAGGGTCAGCCATGGGTTGGTTCTGACTTGACAGTACACAACAACACTGTTAACCAAAGTATGTAATTTGCAGTACAGTTTATTTTTTATGTTGTGCAGCTCATTTTTTTTTGTTGTTGTTGTTCTGGGGGTTTTGTTTGGGTTTGTTTTTTTTTTACCAATGCACAATGTCATGTACCCACCATGACAGTATCATGCAGAATAGTTTTATTGCCCTAAAATTACTGGGCTTCCCTTGTTCATCTCCTGTACCCCTTAACCATTCCCCTAGGCCATGGATCTTTTACCGGTCTCTATAATTTTGCATTTCCTACAATGTTGGTTGGAATCATACAAGATGTGCCTTTTTTTCTCACTAACTTCTTTCATTTAACAAAATGTATTTAAGGTTCCTCTATGAGTGGTTGTTTTGGGTATTTGGGGTTTTTTTTTAGTTTTTTTTTTATAGTTTGTTTTCTTATATACCTTGACAGTGCAATTCTTTTTATCTCCATGTAATTTTTATCCCAAATGTATTTTATTGTCATTAAAAAGAAAAATAGGCTGTACTGAAGAACAAATTCAAACCTCGAGTTGCTACAATCAAGGATGCTTTAGGCGGAATGTTAAATGATCCAGGAGGTATCAAAAGAAAATGGAAAGAATATACTGAGTCATTGTATCAAAAGGAATT
>NW_006399859.1:2488145-2507600 GCF_000299155.1 Elephantulus edwardii
TTTTTTTTTTCCTGAAAAATCAGAGTTGTGTTATCCTACCAGTAGTTAGCAATTTGATAGCAAATAGCAGCAAAACAGATTAAATGTGATTAATAAAACTCTGGGTGGGCCTCACATCAAGAATGGCTAGCTATTAATTGTGCCAATGCAGAACTTGTATGTGAAACAAAGAGTGATTAGAAGAAATAGATACTGCATGGTATAAAATAAAGAGAAGTGTGCATCTATATAGTCTGTGTATTGAGCAAGTAATTCAAGAACCTGGATTATATGATGTAAATATGGTATCAGGATTGTATGAAGACTTATATGCAGAAGACACAACCTTGAAAATGAAGATTTGAAGCATATACTGAAGAAGATTCAGCCTTCAATATGGAGTACACATCCACATTAAGAAAACAAAAATTTTTACCTTTGACTATTAGACAGATGCAGAAAAGATTGAGGTTGTCAATGATTTCATTTTATGTTCAACCACCATAGCAGCATCATTGATGAAATCATCATTGATGAACTCAAAAGACATTTGCACTGGGAAAATGATCTGTCAAGGACCTCTTTAATATATAACAGAAAAGGGTATCAGTTTACAGGTCAAAGCCAGAGTCTTTACGTATGCACTTTTTCTTCATATGCGTATGAACTCTGGACAATGAATAAATAAAACCAAAAAGAATGTCATTGAATTGTAATATTGAGGAGGACTACTGAACTTCCCATAAGCTGTCAAACAAACAAACAAATCTATATTTGATGAACAACAGTTATGGTGCTCCTTAGAAACAAGGATCAAGTCTGACCCCTTATTTTATACATATCGTTCATCAGAAAAGATCAATCACTAGAAAAGTATGTTTGGTGAAGTAAAAGGCCAATGAAAATGAGGGACACCTTCAATAAAATGGATTGACACAATAGTTTCAACAGTGGATGCAAAATATACCAATCATCATTAAGATGGCACAGAACTTAGCAATGCTTATTTCTGTCATATGTAAGGTAGCTGAGTTTAGAGGATCATGTGTGAAGCAGTTGGATTCTGGAGCATAGGTTCAAAGTTAAGTGTAAACTGGTTGATTTTTATTTTGTTCACAATAACTTGTGAGCTGTTTGGTGACCTGGATTTATTTGATTTAGATAACAATCAACTCTGGGCTGGAAGTCTCTTATTTCAGTCAGTCAGGATCTGGTGGGTGGGCCTTTGTATTTAAAAGTCCATTGGACCCTCAGGCCTGCAGTGCTTGGGCCTGGTGTTAACTGTTTGGGAAGTACATTCTTCTAAGTGGTGTAGCACTAGTCTTTCAGTTTGCTGTACTAAGATAACTTGGGGTTGCTGTGATACTGAATGCTGGGGCACTGGTGTATAAAATGCCATAATGGTTACCCATGGTGGACACTGTTTGGTAGAACTCCCAGAATAAGACAGGCTTAGAAGCAGAAGTGACTTCCACTTCCTAAACAACATGACTTTAGAAACTCTATGAACATTAGAGAAACAACAATAGTGTTAAGACAGGGTTTAGATCTTCTGTTCATAGGGTCACTATGAGTGGACCCATACTTGTCATACTTGATTCCATGTAACTGAACAATAACAGCATGAGTTATTGTTCAAAACTTATTGTTTAAAAGTTATTGTTAAAACAGCAGCTAACAACAGTGATTGTAAAACTGAGGCATAGTCATGCAAGGCTGAGTGAGTGATAAGCTCAAGACAGCACGGTTGCTAAGTAGCAGAGTTAACTTCCAATCAAGCTCCAGAAGCCTACAGGTAGGTAAGCCTGCAGGTAAATAATCCAGAGGAAACTTCTCTGATTTCAAAATACTTGATTAACTAGAGAGTAGGCAAACTGAACAGGCAAAAGCAGTTATAGCTACTATATGGTGCTGTTTCTTCTCTTTTCAAAACAACAGAAAACTCAGACAGATTAGTTAAGAAACATTATCGTGGATCACACATCCAGTTATATCTAGTTAAGATGAGTCACAGTTAAGTTTTCAATTTAAGAGTATTTGATTCAAACACTCTTGGCTTTTTTGTGCTTGGCTTTGGCCTCATCTGACTCAGTTTCAATAAAATATTATTATAAATTCAAAATTCTTTTGGTAAAAAATACTATTTTTTAATACATTCAGAGTTCAAGTATAATTCCACTGTAGGACTCTTTAAGAGCATCAGGCAATTGTCCACAAACTGCCATGTTTACCCATCTAAGAATGCAGAGGCTCATCACTGCATAACGACCATAACAAGAGATTCCAAAGCATGCCACTATTTGAAGCGGATAAGCATCATTATAGAAGCATTATGTCTGCTCTTTTAATGAACAGTTTTTAACATGAAATTGATCTTGAAATGCAACAAAATTAAATGGTATAGATTTGTTTTCTTTCTCCATCTACTCTCCCCTCTCAAAGTATAATTTTTGGCTTTAATGAATGCTACTCATTTCTATTCAATATCTGACTTTATGATGGGGAGATTCTATCCTGAGACAGGAAATGTATTCTGCAGAAAAAATTAGATACTTTTAAATGCTAGTGTATGGATCCCAACCATCTGTCTGTTTAATAAATGCAACAGTTTTGCATTCAACAGAAAGCCAGACTTTGCTCAACAAGACAAAGAAAGTGATGGAAAGCAGTATTTACTATTTTGGTGCATGCTGCTGGGAGAAATGGCAACTGTGCAATCAATGGCAAAAAGGCTTACTGTACTGAGATCCCTCTCAATACGTAGTGGTTCAGGTTAAAGAAGGTGCCATACTATTATTAATTTACAGGGACTCTGAAAGTTTTAGAGCTATTGTGACAATTTCTGGCAACAAGTTGTCATGGCTGAGTACTTGAGATACAGCATGTCTTAACTGAAATGGATCAATTCTATTATTTTGACCTTTGTAAGAATGTAAAATCACACATGTTGCTCACATTAGAGTTCCACTGGATGGTGCTATTCTAAAGACTTTCCTTCTCCCATGAATTCAAGACCATGTACATGCCTGCGCGTATGTGTGTGTGTGCTTCGCTTTGTTTTGTCCAGCACCAAGAGAGTCAACTGCTAGAAATCAACCGCGTCGTGCTTTCCTGCTCTAAATATATTCCTCAAAGAGATACTGTAAATTATGATCCCAAATGATATTTCTAATCTATAAAACCAAACTTTTGTCATCTGTATTACAAAAAATGTTTCATAGTTTGATTGCCTAAGAGGCAGAACCTGTACCATTTTCTAGTCTCACCGAGACAGAACTCCAAAATGAGGCTACATTTTAGAGAAATATAACAAGTTTCTCTCTTAGCTAAAAAGCCACTTACATAAGCAAAGTAACTATGAAATACAAATTTAATATTCAGTCTGAAAAAATATTATTTTGAATTCTTTTTCAGACTTAGAATAGAGTTAAATTAGACTATAACACATACATGAATTATTTGCTGTATCCCTGCCCCATGACTTTGAGTGAAATATCAAAAACATTACTTCCAAATTAGTAAGTGACACCAGAACAGAAAAAAAAAGGTGAATTAATACATGGCTTCACTGTTCCAGGTATAAAACCTCTTCAATTTTGGAAGAAAACATCACTAACCACAGAAAAACATGACCCTATTATCGAACTAAAATTGGTTGTTTAGTCTTAAAATTATGGATTTTAAGGTCTCTCATATCTCTCATAGAGAACTATGCTGCTAATTTAACACAGTGCCTTTCCAGTCATTGAACTGAACAGCAGCTCCACAGGAGAAAGATGGGCTTTCCCCTCTTAAATAATTTACAGCTACCTGAAAACATTCTGGAGGGTCAGTTATGAATTGGTTGTGGTGACAATGAACTTGGGTTTCTAAAGAATCTTAATGTAATGTTAACCTACTATGTCACTAACAGTTATATTCAAGATATTTTTAAAGATTCTGAGGTCTTTGCCCTATTTTTAAGGATCGTATGAAGTAGTTTCTCAATTTTCCCTAAAATGGACAGGATCAGAAGCTTGGATAAGCAGTGAACTGTCTATAATTTGATTGAAGTTAGACAGAAGTGGTGCTGACATGGTTGGAAGGAACAGCTTCACTCAACTAAGAGAGTGTTTAAATTCTGAGTCCTCGTATTTCTTACTCATGAGTGTTCAATAGACTGTCACAGTTAATAGGTCAGAATCCATTTCAGAAATAAACAAAGGTTTAACTTTCTACAAATTCTAATATAGCCACTCAGAGTCACTTAGAATTTTATTTACAGCAGCAGCACAGAGCAGAGACTGCTGGAGCTCACTGATGCTTGTGCCTTCTTTCCGAGCACACAGGTTGCCCTTTCTCTGCAGTTGGGCCTGCCCATGAACGGGGTTCTGGTCTAAGGAACATTCGCCGATGTGATTGTATGTGTAACAGAAAGGCCCGCTCAGGAGTGATTCCTTTCTCCTTTTCCCTATCTCTTGGCCAACTAGTCCAGATCCTAAAAAACCAAAAAGAAGCCAAAGGGAAGAAATGAAAGTGGGTCTCTGCATTACTACGTGCAGTATAACTTCTCACATACACCAGTTCTTAACAGAGAAGGGCGGGAAAAATAAATAAGAATTTATCATGTGAATCCAATAAAATTTTAATAATTTTAATAATGACTACCATCAACTCCTTATTAGATACAAGCAATTGCACATATGTTAGCAATTTTTCATTAACAGCTTTCTGAAATAGGAACTTTGTGTAAGAGAGAATTTGAAAATGTCATGGTGTCTCTTAAAATGAGAGCAGTAAGAGGTCATTTTGACTAGTTTATTGTCTAGGACAAGGTAAAACCCAGATATCCTGGTATGTATGTCAACTTGGCTAGACTATTATTGATTCTCAGTGGTTTTGTAGGCAAATGTCTGACTGCCATGACTACAAATGTCTCTTCTAACATGTAATAGAATGTAATCACTGCCTTGATGTGAACTGATGGGATCAGTCAATTAGTGGAAAAGTGAGTTCCCACAGGAGTTTGCCCTGTCTCCATTATATACATTGATGTTTCTAATGTTTCTGCAAGGAAGGTATTCATTCTCTCTCTCTCTCTCTCTCTCTCTCTCTCTCTCTCTCTCTTCCTCCCACCCTTTCATGTGCATGTGCACACAAACATTTTTCTTGACTTGCAAATTTCCTTTTATCACCACAGACAAGGGCATCACTGAGGCCTAAGCTATCGTCACTAGAAGAAGTCAGTAGGTTCAGTGAGACTCTACTCAATTACTTATTCTGTATGGTTTGCTACTCGTGGTACAGCATTTATCCGCCAGTTTTCTCTATTTGGCATCAGGCTGCACGACATTGCTTACTTTATAATTTGTGTATGTATATGCTTGCTATACGCTAGGGAGCTCTGGTGGCCTAGTGGTAAGACGCTGTGCTACAACACTAAAGACATACGATTCAAATCCACCACCTGTTTGTTCCACCGGAGAAAGAACGGCAAGCTCCTCCTGAACAATGAACTGCCTCTCAAACCTGCTGGAGAGTCAGTTGTTAGTTCATTCTGACTTGACAGCACATAATAACAACATATGCTTACTTGTTCATAATTTACTTTTGGGAGTACAATGTTTGGCAGTTTACTTTACTGGAGTAGCTTGCTGGCTCTTGTGATGAGAGAAGCTGTGCCATGTGTATTTTAATACCACCTGAGTCACCCATGATTAAGTAGTTTTAGATGGGTTTCCAGATTAAGAGAGACTAATAAAAAGGATTGGTCATCTACTTCAGAAATAATCAGCATTTAAAAACCTTCTGCACAACAATGAAACACTTTTAGACATAGTACTAGAGGTAGAGCCGTTAGAATAGAAGATACTAAACATTGAGGAGAAATAGCGCTAAGCATCCATTAATATTTGGAACATGGAATGTACAAAATGTGGGTACAGGAAAATGAAAGTTGTCAAAATAAATGGAATACATACATATAGATCAACCTTCTAGACCTTAGTGAGCTGAGATTTACTGGCAATGCTCATTTTGAATCAGAAAATCATTTGATCTATCATGCTGATATTGAAAACCCGAGGAAGGATAGTGTTGTACTAATGGTAAAAATAATCTATAATTTTCAAGATCATATATGCTGAAATATAAAGCTGTGAGTGTAACACAACTATTACTCAAATATGCATGCTAACAATCAAAATCAAAGATGAAGAAATTGAAAATTTCTACAACCTTCTGTAGTAGGAAATTGAAAAAATAAATAGCCAAGATTCATTAATAATAATTGGTGAGTGGAACGAAAAAGGTGAAAATGAAGAAGGATCAGTAGATAGAAATTATAGGCTTCATAATGGAAATGAAGCTAGAGATATAATGATTGAATTTTGCATTTATTTATTATAAATAACTTTTTTTATAAAACAAGCTGCAACTATACTTATGGACCTCACCTAATGAACCACATGAGAATCAGATTGGCTTTATTTGTTGAAAGAATCATGGTAGAACCTCAGTATCAGCTTTTAAAACCAGGCCAGGTGCTGATTGTGAAATAGACACAACTATGGAATCCCACAATTGTGAAATATACATCAGTTGCTCTTGTAGAAGTTAAAATTGAAGATAAAGAAAATAAAAACAAATCCACAAGAACCAAAATACAATTTTTAATCTGTCTGAGCTGAATTGAAAATCTATTTCAAGAACAGGTTTGGGGCATTGGATACCAATGACAGAAAACCAGATAAGTTGTGGAATGACATCAAGAATATCATCTATGAAGAAAGCAAGAGGTCATTAGAACGACAGTTGTGAAAAAAAAAAGACCAAAAGAGAGGCTACACGAGACTCTGAGAATTGCAGTGGAATTCTGAGTGGTTAAAACTAAAATTGTCAAAGTGAAGGTGAACAGATGATTTCAAAGGACAACTTTAGCATACAAAGCAAAGTACTGTAGTGATATGTGCAAAGAGCTGAAGTTAGAAAATGAAAAGAGAAGAATTTACTCAACATTTCTCAAGCTAAAAGAAATGAAAAACAAATTCAAAGCTCAAGTTGCAATTAGAAAGGATGCCTTGGGCAAAACCCTGAATGATCCAGAAAGCATCAAAAGATGGAAGGAATATACTGAGTCACTGTACCAAAAAGAACTGGTTCACATGAAACCATTTCAAGAAGTAGCATATGATCAGGAGCCAATGATGATGAAGGTAGAAGTTCTAGCTGCACTGAAAGGATTGGCAAAATACAAGGCCCCAGAAATCTGTTGCAAGGCCAGAGGAATGGTGGACAGTGTTGGTTGGAGCTTCCCGACTAAATCAAGCCTGGAAGCAGGAGCGGCATCCAATTCTGAAATGGCTTTCCTCCAGAAACTCTATGTACGAACTCTATGTACGGCTGTTCGTTCATACGGTCGCTGAGTAGTCTATGACTCGATGGCACCAAACAACAACAACAACAATTGAAATATTTCAACAAAGAGATGCAGCCCTGGACATGCTCACCACGCTATGCCAAAATATTTGGAAGACAGCTACCGGGCCAAGAGACTGGAGGAGATCTATATTTGTTCCCATCCTCAAAAAAGGTGATCCAAGAGAATGTGGAAATTATCAAACAATATAATTAATAGTATATGCAAGCCAAGATTATTAAACAATACCTAGAACAATACATTACAGAGATCTGTCAGAGATTGAGGGTAGATTTAGAAGAAGCCATGGCAACATGGGTACCATTGCTAATTTGAAATGAACCTTGTCTGAAAGTAGGGCTTACCAGAAAGATGTCTACTTATGTTTTATTGACTGTGTGAGGCATTTGATTGTGTGTATCATAATAAACTTTCAATAGCATTGATAAGAATGGGAATCTCCAAACAATTAACTGTGCTCTTGAAAAATCTATACATAGACCAAGAAGCTGTTGTCTGAACACAGCAAGGAAACATTGTGCATGGTAAAATCATGAAAGGTGTGCATCAGGGCTATATCCTTTCCCTATACCTGTTTAATCTCTATACCAAACAAATAATTCAAGAAGGTAGGTTTAAAGAAGAATGGGACATCAGGATGTGACTCATCAAAAACCTGCATTATTTAGATGCCACAACCTTGCTTGCTGAAAGTGAAGAGGACTTGAAGTACTTGCAGCAAAAGATCAAGGACTACACAAAACCTTTAGTATGGATTACATATCAACATCAAGAAAGCAAAATTCCTCATCACTGGGCCAATAGGCAACAACTGGATTAAAGGATAAAAAGGCAGAAATTGTCAATTTTTTAAATTTTAACTTGAATCTACACTCAACAACCTTGGTACCAGGAGGCAGGAAATAAACAACATGTTACATTGGGAAAGTCTTCTGTCAGAGACCTCTTCAAAGTGCTAAAGAGTAAAGATGACAGACTAAGGTGCACCAAGCCATCGTCTTTGAAATTACTTGTTTTCCATCTGACAGTTGGGCAGTGAATAAAGACAATAGCAGAATTGTTGTCTTTGAGTTGTGGTGTCAGAGAAGAGCACTAAATCTCCAATACACTGCCAAAGAATGAACAAATATGCCATAGAGAATGTACCAAAAGATATTCCTTTGAGGGAAGGAAGATGAAATTTTGTCTCATACTCTGTGGGCATGCTGTTAGGAGGGGCTAGTCTTTGCTCAGAAAAGTGGAGGTTCAGCAAAGGAGGGGAAGACCCTCAGTGAAATGAATTGGCACAACAACTGTAAAAATGGGCTCTAACATGGCAAAGATGATGAGGATGGCACAAAATAGGGTAAGGGTCATATATGAAGTTCATGGAGATGCGATGATTTGTATTAGATTTGACGGCACCTAACAATAATAGCAAAATTATCCCTAACAATTGCACAAGCCTTTTTCCTGACATGAATCTTGCACTGTACTTATATAAACACTGCACTGGCTGTGTTGCTCTAGAGAACCCAGCAAGTAAACTTCTAACTGTAAATCAGAGGGTTAGGTAAAAGCACTCAAAACCATACATTTATTTCAGTTTGGTTAAGTTGGAAGATGACTATATTTTAAAAATTAAAACTGAGCAACTTTGAACAGAGCTGAGAAAATGGAGAAAAATGGAAAGGTAATGGCAACCTCGAGGTATTCTATGGTCAGTCTTAGTAACGTGTTCCATCAATATTTTATTGAGAAAGGATAACTTACCACCAAAATATGTTTACATTTGGGGTTTTTTCCCCGTTTGTTTTTATTGCCTTCTTAAGGATTTGAGGCAAGAGAAGCTCCTAAACCAAAATTAGAAAGCCCATGGGCCAGAGAAATCCAGCAATAACATCTGAGTTAGATTCCTGACCACTGAGCACCCATAGCACAATAGCCGTAGAAGGAGCAGTCCTATCTAAGTCCACATTGCCTCAGAATGTCGTACCAAATTAGTTCTTTGCTTATACTTCAGAAAACGTCTCCTTGCACATGTTTTGACTTGATATGCACATGCTAGTTATTTCTGTAATTGTCCACCATTCTATAAAAGCTGTGTTGACTCACAGCAACTCTAAGAACAACAGACCCGGACCCGGTCCTATCCTTTGCCATACTCCTCACCTCTGACACACTTGAGCGCATTGCTGCAGTCAACTGTGTCTATCCACCTCACTGAGCTTTGTCTCTCATACTTTGGGCATTGTAGCTAGGAGAAGCTATTTCTTGGAAGGGACATTCTACGGAAGCAGCAGGCAATACATACTAAATACTTAACAAACAATGCCTCCTGAAACAGATCATAATCCAGCAGATAGCCTTGAGATTGACTATAACATTACTACAATGGTGCTTAAAGAAAGCCCCCTGGTCTTCCGAGAATTGTTGGGTGGGAATGAAAGATTGTCTTATTTTGATTGCTCACCAGAAAGTCAATGTGCAGTTGCCTGTTTTAAAATAAAACTGACTGATACTATATTTATATGGCTCTGCTAATCTCATGAGTCATTTCAGATGTGACAATTAAGGATAACAAACATCTATGTATCTCACCAAAGTGCAACCTCAAAATGCACTTAAAAGAATCAGCACTTGTCTAAGTGTCAAATTTCCACTCCCTCTGAGCTACAAACTTGTTTAGCCTGTTTCACTTAAGCCCTGGGGGATGTTGCAAACTTTTAAAAGTAGGCATTGACTTTGGTAAGTGACAGAAAATGCTTTAAGTGCATTCAAGAGGCTCTTTGTTAATGGCTTAGAAATGGACTTGAAGGAAAGGAACACTAAAGGCCAGTGCAAATCTCCATCATTATTTGTCATCTTAAGTCAAAATTAAATCACAATATATTGTCTTTTGTAGAGTTTCAAACTGGTTCGTTTCAGTTCAAACTCCTGTCGAAAATCTGCATTCTCACATCAGTTAAACTGAATCAAAATCTACATCTTAAAAACAACCCCAAGTGAATTTTACAGGGCTTATAGGTTATTACAGGGAACCTGGGGAAGCACAGATTCTAGTTCAGAATATTTTGGAATTGAAATTAAAATCCTCAGAAAGGACTGAACCAGCATGGACTGGTTCAAAGCCCTGGTATCTTGTGCCACATGAATTTTCTTCTTTTGCCGCCATTTTGCTAACTCCCAGTTGCTAGTTTCATGAGAGTAGAAGAGGCAATACACCTTCAGTGTCTGCCTGCAGTTCTTTCTGAAGCCAATGAACGTTAATGTCTCTTGATAACTTAGACCAGGTAATCAGCTTCATTTCTAGTTTCACATATATTTTCTCCATGGAAACATTATTGAAACTTTAACCATAATAACTTTCCTCTTAAAATTAAATCAGTGTTATAAATTGTCTACCATCTAGGACTATAACAAGTACTTCTCAGTTCAAATTGAGTGTCATTGTTGCTTGGTAAAGATTTGCAAAATAATTTGAAGTTATTTTACCAGTGTAGCTAATACTCATGTTAACCTTACTATGAACATACTTTTACATAGAACATTAATAGTGCATTTGAAATTGGTGAGCAAGTCCAGGGTCAGAGTAGGGGAGGAAGGAGTTCTTCTTACCATATTCTCTTTTCCAATTCTTAGTAGGGAATTGTTCTAGAATGCTTACGTTTTCTTCTTTCTCTATCCATGTACTAGCCTTTCTCTGTCAAGAGGTATGTTTGCTTTGTGACTCTGATGGAAATGTTTCCATATGGGTTAGAGGCTAGAGCTCTGGCATGGCCCAGACTCCAAGTTCTCTTAGACATCCTATACTCAAACATAGTGAGAACTTTGAACTCTAAATCTCCTTGGATCAGAAGGTAAATGATCCAACAATGTCTTTGCATCCCTTTTTCCAACTTCTACAACTGAGAGAGAGGAGGCTATCTAGAACCAAACTGGTGACTAATTGCAACAGGGAATCGAGGTATAGGCAATGCTATCTATTACTTTTACATTATTCTGCATCTATTCTCAAGAAAGTTAAACCTGAAGAAATGCAATATATGGAATGGTACTCTAAAACTCCAAGAAGCAGTATGAAAGTTAAATTCCATTTCTGGAAGATATTGGTCCTGAGTTTTTCTGTATTAAATTGCATGACCCTCAACCTCTCCAACAACTCTGGGAAGAGTGTATTCCATTTCTTAAAAAAAAAATCTTGAATTGATCTGTGATTGAGAGTTAAATGACCTCCCCAAAATAATTTCATGCTGTTTCAGGGAAGATAATGGAATACTGACATAAGTGCCATGAACGATTCCCATTTGGTTAGTATGAAAGTGTCCTACTCAAGAACACTTGACATTTTTGGAAGTTAGAGTGCTTATGGTGTTATCTTAGATCATGAAGGAACAGAGCTTCTCATTTTCATCTGGCTTCAAACAATACATCTTGGGATTGCTGGGTCCTATATATGCACAATCTACCTATAGGGAGCTCTGGTCATCTAGTAGTAAGGAGCTGTACTGCCAACCCAAAAACATGTGGTTTGGATCCTCTAGCTACTCCACGGGAGAAAGATAGCCAATCTCCTCCCACGCAATTTCTTGCCTATTGAAAGTCTGCTGAAAGGTCTGCTACATCTCACCAGTATATAACAACAATGCAGGCACAACAGAGGATGCAAAGATAGCAAGGCCATTCTTAAGTATTCCCTTGCTTGGTGGGTTAAACAAGGAGAGAAAGGACTATTTATAATTTACATAGGAATATTTAATTTTATTAAACATTACTCACTAAATCTACTGCCAACAAGTCAATTCTGGCTCATAAAATTACTACAGGAGTGAACAGTGTTCCCTTTAGAGTTCCAATACTGTAAATCTTTGGGATCAGACTAACTTATCTTTGTCTAGAGGAGAATCTGGTAGTTTTGAACTACTGAGTTTTCTATTAGTAACTCAATGCTTAATCCATGGGGCCACCAAGGCTCATGAAGTATTGTTGTGCCTTTGAGCCACCTGAACTCATAGCAATCCTATGTATCACAGATCTGATCCCTAGTCCTATCCTAAACCTGAAGTATCATTGACTTTGACATACCTACTCCCATTACCCCAGCTACTGTATCAATACATCTCATCCAGGGTCTTCTTCTGCACTGTCCCTCCACCCTTCCAAGCATGATGTTCTCCAAGGACTAGTCCATCCTGGAAACATGCCCAAAGTGTATGAAAGGAAGTTTCAAAATTTTTGCCTCCAGTGAAAAACTTCATTTTACCCTCTCCCAGACAGACCTGTTTGTTCTCTTGGTAGTCCATGCCAAGATTTGGTAGTCTTTTGGCAATCTTCTCCAGGACCACAACTCAAAGGCATTGATTCTTCTTCTATCATCCTTAGTAATTGCCCAATTTTTGGATGCATAGAGCAAGTAATTGTGAAGACTATGGCATGGATCAAGTGCACCTTAGTCTCTAGACTCACATCTTTGTTCCTCAGTACCCTGGAGAGGTTCCTGACAACAGATTTTCTCAGTTCTATTTGTCTTTTGATTTCCTGACTGCTAGTACCAAGAGTGTTGATTGTGGAACCAAGCAAGCTGAATCTGTTAACAATCTCAATCTCTGTTCTGTATGTATATTAAAAAGGTATGGAGAGAGTGCAATGTTTCTTTTTTCTGTTCTGAGGACTGCTTACCATTTCGAAAGAATATAGATTTAATTTGTTTCAATTCAGGCTCACAGAAGTTATTTATTGATATATGTGCTTATATAGGTAAAAAAAAATGAGATTCAGAGACTTCAGTTACTAGAATTTGGACCAAACTTATCTACCTATCAGGAGATACAGTGGTCTAACGTTAAGAAGTCGTGCTGCCATTCTTAAGTACATAATTCAAATCTACCAGCTAGTTGTCCCACAGGAGAAAGATAGGCAGTCTCCTCTCTTGGGATTTACAGCCTCTGAACATTGACTGCAGGGTCAGCTATGAGTTGGTTCAGACTTGATGGCACACAACAACAAATTCCTATAACAGAGAGCTGGTATTATAGTGCATAAGGAGTTCTGCTGGTAAACCCAAAGGGGAGCCTCTCAGGCAGTTTGAATCTACCAGTGGCCCCAAGTAGAAAGATGAATAATATTTCCCTCCCATGCAATCTATATCATCTGAAAACCCACTAAAGGGTTAGTTATGACTCAGTTCCCACTTAACTGTGATGATTTTGGGTTATTTGTCTATGTATAAGGAGTTGTGTTGTGTAATTATGAGGTTTTTTAAAGCAGTATTGTAGATTAAGTGTTTGACTGCTAACTGAAGGTGTAAATTAGACCCTTCCCCCCTTCCACTATCTCCGTAGGTAATACAGTCTGCTCCTATTACAATTTATAGCCCTGAAAAATCCTTTGAGGTAGTTCTATCTTACTGTTTAGGGTCGCTATGAGTTATAATCAACTAGAAAGTAGTGGGTTTTATCTATCTCCAAAGCCTACTCATTTTTAAACTCACCATCTGCTTTGTGGAGACGGATGGGCAATCTCCCCTTGTGCAATTTACTGCCTCTGAAAACCCACTGGAGGGTCATTTATGAGTCTGTTCCACCTGCACAGTACTCAACAACACAACCAAAAAACTCTAAGAGAAAGATCTTTTCACAACATTTTACTTTTCCATGTTCATTGAGACTTGTGTCTCTGCAGCCTACTCAGACAGGAGTCCTACATTTATATCTCTATATCCCCTGCACCTCGTAGAAAGAAGAGGCATGGATATTCTTGGCTGTCTATTTTTCTTTTCAGACTAGGTCCACTTCCTCTGGAAAAGACCTTTTATCCTTTGAATCTCATACCACAACTCCCCCAACCTATCCTCTGTGATTTCAGTATGTAAACCTAATCTCCTCACTTCCTCTTATCTTGTGAGCACATTTTAGTAACAAAATAGAAGTTACTATGCTTTATCTCATCTCCTTACCTTGAAATCGAAAAACTCAAAACTCTAGCTTCTAAATTATTTTCTAGTGTTATTTTCCAATGGAGATAGACTGACATTTAGATTGGCGTAGCTGGGAGGTGGGAAGAAATTGTTGAATGTTGAATATATTGTGAAGGAAGTGTTGACAGACTGGGTAATAGAATGATACAAATAAAGGAGAGACTTTTGCCCTGAGCAAAAATACTTGGTGCTTTTCTTACAAATACTTTTGATTTAATTGTGTGTGTGTGTGTGTGTGTGTGTGTGTGTGTGTGTGTGTGTACAGTCAAATCAGATCTGACTGGTACAGGAGGAGAGTGCCCCTCCTTCTTTAGCATAGCACCTGGTGGATTTGAACCACATACCTCTGGGATTGCAGTGCAGCTTCTTGGCACTAGATCAGCAGAGCTCCCTTACTTTTGGATGTTAAATAGAGTTCACTGAGGATTTTCCAAACATTAAAATAAGCATTGTCTTTATGAATTTAATTTTCTTTGATTTTACAGAATGATGGTTTACATTTTCTAGAAGTGCATCAAGCTAAAGGTGCAGTCTATTGCTTCTAATGAACCAGCCAGCTCTTTTGCGGCAAATATCTTTATAAAACTCTCATGACATACAACGTATTACATTAGTGAGAGAAGGTGGTGTTGAAAAGCCAAAGCTTAATGAGACAGAATGAACTGGGTGTCATAAGCTTAATCGAGAAGGGAACAATTTATTTTGTCTCAAAAAATAAAGAAAAAGTGAGATTTGATCTGTTTTATAAGGATGAATAGGATTGTGACTGATGGAACAGGAGAAAAGAGAAAAGAGAGTCTGGTACAAAAAAAAATGAGGAAAGAAAACTTGAGAATGCTGACTGTCAAGTGTGGCAGGAGAAACTATATTGTCGGCTCAAAATGGTGTATGGGTTCAGAAATCTTAGAGCCTTGAGTGCCTTGCTGAAACATTTAGATTTCACTCAGTAAGAAATAGCCTTTTTTAGGGACAAATTGTGTGATGGCTTTTCCATCCTGCAGTCCACTCCTTGGGTCTATACAGAATTAAAGCATAGAATTATGAATTTTTTTATATTTTTGTAAAATTTGTTGCCATTTTGATAATTAACTCTACATATCAACTTAGTGAGTCTGTGGCACCGCATTGCTTTCACAAACACTAATTTAGCGGAGCTCTGGTGGCCACTGAGTATTGCACTGCACTGTTGAGGTATAAGCCCACCAGCTGTTTTCAGGAAAAAGATGGGCAATCATTTCCCATGAGAGTCAAAGCCTCTGGAAATCTGCTGAAGGTTCAGCTATGAGTCAGTTCCTACTATATGGCAATAAGAGAGTGAGTCAGTGAGTGAGTGAATCTATGTATAGTTATGACGGTGTTTGCTTACATGTGCTTAATATTTAAACCCACTGATCTTAAGTAAAACAGATTGTCCTTCATTCATCACATAAGTGGGAGTCATCAAATCAGCAGAAAGCCTTCTGAGCAAAAATTAGTTTCCCACAGAAAAAGGATTCTGTCACAGGACAGTAATAAAGTTATCAGAATTTCCAGAACTTGACCTTCTAATTTAGGACACAAAATTGTCAGAGTTTGCAGCCCCTTTTATGACTTACATACAGCGTTGTCAGCCTTAAAAACTGCATGTACCGAAAAATTAAAATCTCAACCTCTTTGTTTCTCTATCCCTCTCTCCCTCTCCCTCCCTCCGCCCACACCCGTGTGTGTGTGTGTGTGTGTGTGTGTGTGTGTGTGTGTGTGTGTGTGTTTCTTATTGACTCTTATCTCTCTGGAGAACCCTAATACAGTACTGTACTAAGAGCGAGCTTTAGCTGGTAACCAGCTGAACATAATGAAAATGGATTTTATCATCCAAATGCACATCAATCTTTTCCTTATGCTTCTGTTTTATGATCTCATCATCTGACAGACCCTACAATTAAAGGTGATCTTTCTTACAATAACATAACCTAATCCAATTATTTCAACAGGATCTTGAAAGAAGCCTTAAATGCTACAAAGTGACACCCTCCCTTTTAACCCTCCTTTGTAACTCTCACAAGCAGCTCTAATTGCTGGTTGCAGAGGTCACTTTTGATGCAAAGATGTTTTGTTTTGACTGAGTCTGATTCCAAGCCACCTCTAACCTATTTTGTCTTTTCACATTATACATTCAATAATATATGGGGTACTTTTTCAATCCTTTCTTAAAATGTTCTGAAAAGTCTCTATAGTGAGAGGTGCACTCTTAGAAATATAATCACAACCCCTACTTATTTATCAAGTGTGAACATATATTTAAGATGGGTCAGGTTTAAATGGGTCGATTTATCTATGATGTAAGTCAGTCTTGCCTCTCGTCATTATCCTCAACATCTTTCCCAGGCACCTAAAGGCAGAGTCTTAGATCAGTTCTTTCCTGAATCCTTCCTCATTACATTAACCACATTTCAAAACTATGGCTAGAGTACTATAAGTTCTTTTGCCAAAGGCTTTTCTATTTCCCTTGCTATTCGCTTCAAAATTCTCAAACATCATCTTCTCAGATTTACAGCTCAGTAGTTTATCAATTTTATTATCCCCAGTGATACGGGATAGTAACAACTTACCTCTCTATTCTCTGCCTCGCTCTTCCCCAAATTGCACAGGAGTCTCTGAAAAGCTCTTTGTAAGCGTGAGATGTCTATTTTATTTATCTAATGGAGACTTTCATTTTCTTCTTTTCCATGAGCTGTCACATTAATCTTCCAAGCTCTGTCAAACCCTCTCTGGCCCTTCTGTTCCTGATTTTCCATGCTTCCCTTGTCTACAGTCTATCCAGCATCCCACTAGACATTTCTAGGAAGCAGCACTCTTGTGCACACATACTGCAAACGCACTTATCATTACTGACTTCCAGGGCTCTATAGGATTCTGAATTGCCTTCAAACAAAGATTCACTTAGGTTCCCAGGAACTTCTAGATCAAACTGAACTTTACTGAAATAATTCTTCTGTGATACTCAGCCAGCCATAACCAACCTAAGTTCCTCATTAAAGTCAGTTTGCATGTTCACCTCTGGGAGTAGTGCTTTCCTCAGGCTGGGGATAAGCTTGGGTGTTATGATGCTGCTGTGAATGATCTATATGTGCCATGGCAGAGCCCTGTGGGGATCTATACTTGCCCTAAAAGTGTCCACATGTCCAAAGGACATGTAACTAAGCTACAGTCAAAAACACCATGCATGTCAAAAGAGAGACAGCTCAAAAGAAAGGAAATTCTTCACGACTTTAATATCATTATTGGAATTTCCCCCTGTTTTTGAACAAGGAGTTGTACTTTTTCATCTTTCTCTGGGTTATGCAAATTGCATGGCTTTGGTTTGCCAGTAGATTATCTAGTCTTTGCTGACAAAGGAGTTTGTGGTGCACTTACAGTGGCTTTCACAACCAATGACTTTGACTTTCACCACATGGCAATGTGGGACTATACTAACGTGAATGAAGTGAACAGCACTTTCTGGGTGGGAACACACAAACAAATATATTTAATGAGATAATTGGTTAGTCTTGCTATCCTGATAGGCTTCAATTGAGCACATTTAGGAGCAAATGATGGGACTCTCACTACCAAGAGTAAGAAAAAAGAAAAGAGTCCAGCATGTGTTTATATAGACCAGAGATTTCTGTGCAGGTCAGATTGGAACTAGATTAGAGAGGAGAAGCAGCAGCAGCAGCAGCAAAGAACCAGAGACTGACTGAGACAGTGCAGAACTGCTCCCAGACAGAGCCAGTGAGCTTGGTGGAGGACCCCAGTGAGAGTGGAAGCAAGCTCTGTTGTAATAGTCCAGACTAAGAGAGCTTTGTAACACTGTCCTGAAGCTTAGAAGGTAAAGGGGCAGAGGATCCAGAAGTACGCCTGGGAAGTTATTCTGTTTTCTATCTGAAATGTAACCTGTTAACTTCACTAATTGTTGTTGTTATGTGTCATCAAGTCAACCAGCTCATCAACCCCATTAGTGTGAGTGTGGTTTGAGAGCTGTGTGTGACTACTGTAATAGAGTAGCAGAGCAGTGAGATGGCTTGGATCAGGACTGATAGAAGTAGGTGTGGGAGCATGTCTGACTTCGTTGGAGCTGGTTTTGTGTTATGTTGCAGGTATTGTGTTGTGAATAGCATATATAGTGACTCTTTCTCCTTGTGGAGTAGAGGAGGTCAGACAAAGCTGCCCTTACAACACCCCTATTGTTTTTAGAGTCCTAATCAATACATGTGCCGTTCATACAGCTCCCTAGTTTGAATAATTTTTTAGAAGCCTTGTTCACATGATTTCTCGCAGTTAGTTCTCTAACACTGTAATCTCCTGTAGTTAGTTTTCTTGGCTTGAAGCATTTGCTCACTCTCCCTCTGGCATTCCACAGTGAACCCTCCAGAGGTCTTATGCTGCATGTCTTGCTCATGTAACGCCTACAACTTTGCTCCAGATGCAGAATTCACATTCACCGGATGCCTCCTGTCAATAGGATGTGTCATTGGATAATATTTTCAAAGATAACTACATCTAGCACAAAGCTAGCTAAGAGAAGAAGATTCCACTGGTTATATACCAACAGGTGCCTAGTTTAAGTCCATCTTTGGTTTCAGCTTCAATGTGGGTCTTGGAATGTAAATAAATGCATTGCAGCAGATAACTCCAGCTCTTCTGTCTGGTTATGCAAGCCTAATTTAAAATCAAATTCACCTGCATCTTATTCAATGAATTTTTACCCATGAAATACAACAACTTCCCAGGGCTATTGTGGGAACAAAATGAGATAAGATACATGAAAGCACTTATCAAGCTGCCTACATGTACTTAGTGGCTGCTGTTGAAACTATCTGGGGATTTTCCATCTGTAAGAAGATACAAGTCCTTACGTGGGTATAAGTCTCTAGGAAAAGTCATCCGAGAAAATTCACACCAATTAGGGTTGTTTTCAAAACTGCTACCTTGGGTTATGCTTGCTAAAAGAATTGCTGTTTATTTCTACCCAGATGTGGTCAGTTCTATGAAATGGTGTTTAGAAGAGTTTTCTACTTTTGTGACTGGGATATTTCACTCAGCATAGGACAAATATTACATGATGCCACTGTTGTAGAATGGGACT
>NW_006399859.1:2508215-2513296 GCF_000299155.1 Elephantulus edwardii
AATAAAATATAATTATAGAAAAAAAAAACAGACTAAGCTCTGAGCATACACTCCTCTTCATCATCATCATCATCATCATCATGTTCTTCATCATCATCACTACCATAACTGTAACACTAAAAGTAAGTGTTTTCATGATGCACAGCATTTCCTATTTTTGTGATGACAGGAGTCTAGAGTGAAGGCTACATGGTGGAGTGGGCCTGGGGGAGGGTTTGTAAAACAATGAAAGAACTGTTCTTTTACTTTTCCAAGAGGGTAGTGTACTAGGGGGGAGGGTTGGGAGGGGAGAAAAGTGCAACAATGAATGAATCGAAATCCAAAGTCTCTGTAAATTTTTACTGAAATTAATAATAATTTAAACTAAAAAAATTTTACAAAAAGATTTCCCGTTTTGGAAAACCTGAAAAAGGCATTTAACTCTGTTACCAGCATAGAATAAAATAAACACTTTCCAATCTGTGAAAAAGAGCTGCAAAAAAAATACCCACACATATGTATTTAAAAATTGGAAAAGGGAAGAATTAAAACATCAAATTGCAGGACAATACATGGAACATCATCAAGTATATAATTTGTTAACTATGAAGAACTGTACATATATTTTTGTAAATATATAGAAGCTGGAAACATGCAGACTGACTCTTCACGCTGTTAGCCTATATGTCTTCATGTATTGCTTTGAATTCTGTAGTGTTTCATTTCTTATAATGGGAAATAATAAATGTAATTTTGTGTTGTTTTTAACTTCCATGAGACAAATAAACTGCTAGTCCTCAGCTTTTAAAACGCTAGGGCTTTTCTCAACATAAAATAAACAAATAAAAACCAACGTGTTTCCATGGATTATCAAACCCACTGCTAGTATCTGCATCCTAATGCCCTAAATCCAAGAGGGATTTGAGTTTAATGCTTTCCCCTCACCCCAGAAATATGTTACCATGTCAAAGAATATTAACTGCCTTTGTTTAGTGAGTCTATGTTTGCCACAGTCTCTCATGTGGTTTTAGTAAGTGTCATCTTTAGTGGAAATTGAAAGAACAGCTGAAAAAAGTGAGTTCAAATAATGAAACAGGGTATCCATGAGCTCTGAGGGTAAATACATTACTTTGGGAAATTATAAATTAGGGAAAGTAACTTTCGTAAAGTGATTCTCCTTGCCAATCCTGTTGACCTTAGTAAGACAGGAAGAATCTTGTGTTAAATAAATTCTGAGTGAAGGGTTAAGGTGGTGTGGCTGAAGAATTGAACAAAGAGCTTGAAGAACAAGGGCTGACTTCATTGCTGGTGGGATGTGAGTTTTAGATTTTTGCATACTAAAATTTAGTTTATGTCACCTTCCATTTCATCTGACAGTGTGACTGGAAAGGGATCCCTGGGTGATGCAAAACGTTTGTTCTCAGCTACTAACTTAAAGGTTAGCAGCTCAGACCCTCTCATTAGCTCCACAGAAGAAAGTGTGATAGCAATAATACCTATTAATGGGATTCTTGGGATTAAATGAAAAGAACTAGAATAAAATCTGAGCTATAATATATACTATATGTATTGTTAAATATTTTTATTAGTAGTATTTATGAGTGTTTTATCAGAAACACTTTTGTACATGTGGC
The DNA here is from genome assembly GCF_000299155.1 of Elephantulus edwardii. NCBI lineage: Eukaryota > Metazoa > Chordata > Mammalia > Macroscelidea > Macroscelididae > Elephantulus > Elephantulus edwardii. The sequence continues at coordinate 2,509,829 of NW_006399859.1, forward strand.
CTCTTTTTCAATATGACTGTGAATCTTTTTTTGTTTGTTAAGCAACTCATTTAGTCAGTTAATGTGTGTTAAACAAGCACCTATAATGTGCCATGCACTATTCTTGCTGCTGGGACAGAACAGGTGGCAAGATAAAACTATTGTTTACTTGGAGCTTATATCCCAGTGGGAGTAGCCCCTAAAGGGACAAAGAGAAACACAGAATGCTCTTTCAGGTTGCATTTTTAAAGAAAAACCAAACAAGGTTGGAGGCTGGGAAGTGGCATGGGTGCTATTTAAAAGGCATGGCAAAAGGAAAACCCTATGTAAGTGGAGACGAAAGAAAAGAGCACTGAGGCATTGTTGTGATTGTTGTTATGTGTTATCGAGTTGGAACCGACTCATAGTTGACTCTCCAGAGAGTTTTCAGAGGCTCTAAATTACACAGAGCAGTTGGTGGATTTGAACTGTGTGCCTTTGGGTTGGCAGCACCATCCTTTACCACTAATCTACCAATATCTCTAAACCAGGAATGCAACTGGCATAGTTGAGGTACAGCAAGGAGCCAGTGTGGCAACAGGAGGGTCAAGAGGGGTGAGAGCTGAAGGGACCCAGCAACCAGAGGAAGGACTTTCAATCTGATTCTAAATATATATAGAAAGTAGATGTCCACATTGCTGAGCTATTCCCCCAAACAAGGGATGGGGTAGAGAAAAATTTCAAACTTCTCAGCCACACAGACAGTGACTGTGGCCGTGAACAGTGCTCACTTATCCTCCGAATAAATAGAAGGACTTTTAAACCACTGAATTCTAATCCATAAAATAAATCTGTCACAATAAGTGTAAGGTGATGTAGCATATCACATGCTGGACTGAAAAACTAAACGGTCTGTGGTTCTAATCTACCAGTTACTCCATCGGAGAAAGATAGGTAGTTTCCTCTTTTGAAGATTGACAATGTGAAAAGACAATGCAGGACTGTGGAATCCACTCAAAGGCAGTATGCTTGGCTAAATTCTATTGTGATTAAGAAGTCCTGGTGGTGTAGCAGGTTAAGTGCTGAGCTGACAATCTAAAGGTTGGCAGTATGAACTCATCTATTGCCCCATGGTGAAAAGATGAGGCAGTCAGTTGTCTTCCACTGAGATTTGTTATTGTTATGTTGTTAAGTGCCACTAAGTCAAGCATCGAGCACAACTCATAGCGACCCTATAAACAAAAGATATGAATCCTGTTCTATAACTATAATCATTTCTCTAATGTTCATAAAGTTTCCAAAGGCATGTTGTTTAGGAAGTAGATGCCAAGCCTGTTTCCAAATCTATCTTAATCTCAGAACTCCACCAAACACTGTCCATTATGGGTAACCATCATGGCTTTTGAAACATCAGTGCACACCATTCAGCATCATAGCAACTCTAAGTTACCCCAGCACAGCAAATTGACAGACCAGTGCAATACCACTTAGAAGAATGTTCTTCCCAAATGCAATTAACACCAGGCCCAAGGGCCTCAGTCTTGAGGGTCCAATCTACTTTTAAATGCAAAGGCCCACCCATCAGGTTCTGATTGACTTAAAAAAGAGATTTCCAGCCCACCGCTTGTTAGTAAAATCCAGTATATCCAATCAGCTCACACATGATTGTGAATGAAATAAAAAAAAAAAAAACAACCAAATAGTTTACACCTAACTTTCAATAAAAACAAGAGGACCTACCCTCTAGAATCCAACTGCTTCACACATGAGTCTCCAAACTGGAAACTTAGGAAGTGCTCAATCGATTTTTAAATACAAAGACCCAAAGGACAAAACTCAATGAGGCAGTAAGCTTATTTTCTTTTTGCTGTTGCTATTTGCTGCCTCTGAGCTGATTCTGACTCACAGTGATTCCATGTGGTATATAGGAGAGCTGGCTCATAGGCTTTCCCACACTGTACTAATTATAGAAGTGCACTGCCAAGTCTTTCTCCAGCAGTCACTGGGTGGCTTCAAACCATAAACCTTTCAGCTATCGGCTGAGTGCTTGAAACGTTGTGCCCCCAATGTTCCTTATTACATCTTCTACTATTGAAGGATATTTTGGTATTTCTGATATTCAGTTCAAACACAGAGAACACATTTCCACATTAGGAATCAGAGTTGTGCTCATGAACTCTGTCCAGAAAGCCAGCAAATGATTTCCTATCCCTCTGTCTATCTTTCAATTCAAAATCAAGGCTCAAAGCATTCTTCTTTGATTCACAGAGCTGCTGAGATCTAGCAGTCCAGGAGCAGAAGTCCTGGCGCACCGGCCACACTCAGCCATCAGGGTATTAAAGAGGTTCCAGCACAGGAACATACAGATTCAGGTGGGGTGACAGGTCACAGCCCAGCCCTCCAGCCACCAGCCTACCTCTGCAGATGGTCCCATTCCCCACGTAACCCGGTTTGCAGGTACAGCTGTGACCCTGGACAGTGTTGGTGCAGATGGCATTCTCGTCACAGTTGTGCTGCCCGCTGCCACACTCGTCATGCTCTGTTTGCCGGGAAAGAGAGAAAAGAAGACACTTTTTCTTAACTTGGATTCCTTACTGGTGGGAAAGTTAGCTGCTGCAACTCGACCAAATCGAACTGACAGTGAACACTGTGGATTGGATATTTGCTGTTTGCCTGGCATTTTCTATAGTTGAAATGGTTGAATTCTTTTCAGCTCCATAAGAGAAATGTTATCAGTGACTTAAGTTACTAACTAGAATCACTGCTTTTAAGCAATTTCTTTCTTCCAGTTTCTCAAAGGGTTCCTGCTGAGGCTGCAAGACAGTGGCTCAGTATTTGATGCAATTTGTAGCATCTCCCTTTGGAGGACATCTGGAAGCATCTGAAGACATTTTTAGTTCTTATAAATGTAGGAGAATGGGAGCAGGGGCTGGAGTAGAGTGGGAGCCCTAGTGGGAGCTGGAGCTATTGAGAGATCATGGGTGCCGTATTACCTTTTATACTCAGAGCAGCCCACTCCCCTCAATAACATAAAATTAACCACCCCAAAATACCAACAGTGCTAACATAGGGAAATTCTACTTAAAGGCAAAATTGAAATGAAGAACCAAACCCAGAGATGAAATTCTATGGCTTCCTTAGACCTTATTGAGAAGATAAAAAGAAGAGCAGTTCTGTGGCTAATACCCCTAACAAAGGTGGGTTTACCAATGAATATTTTGAAAGTAGTAGCACTAGCCATGGGGACCAGAGGAATTCACAGTATTGTGTGGTGAGTAAAAAAGGAATTTATTCTGAGGACTCGAAGAATCTTCAGCATTTTAACCCTAATTTTCCATGCAGCCATTTTTATAGGGTTTATAATTCAAATTCTGGGCTGATCTTGATATGCTGAAATACAATACTACCAAAAGCAATTTACACATTTAATGCAATCCCAATACAAATACCAATCCCATTCTTCAATGAGATGGAAAAGACAATCTCCAATTTCGTATGGAATGGAAAAAA
>NW_006399859.1:2515341-2563706 GCF_000299155.1 Elephantulus edwardii
ACACACACACACACACACACACACACACACACACACACACACACACGGCATCCACAATCTAGAAAACAGAGGAGGGAAGAGCAGACCCAACATTGTCAAATGCACTATAAATTCAAAGTCATTGACATCGAGTCAGAACTGATTACACCTGACCCCTCCGTATGTTTTTCGACACTGTGTATTACACGGGAGGAGACTGTCCATCTTTCTTCTGAACAGCCGCTGGTGAATTCAAACTGCCGGAGAAGCGCCATCTTTGGGTTACCAACTGTCTAGCAACTTTGGGTTGGTCTACAGAGATGACACCCAATCAAAACCAGAAAACAAGATTCCATAGCCTACTACGCTTTGCTCTTGTAATCAAGAAGATTAAACAGATGGGTCAATGAGTACATTTCAAAAACAACATGGGAAAATTTATCTCATTTACCCCTTTTACTGTTTGTCTATACATTTTCTTAAAAATGTTCTGAAGAAAAAGAAGGGCGATATTTATATCGTTAGAGGTTCTAAAAGCATCAAGAACCCAAAGAACACTAATTGCAACAAAACTAAAAAATCCAATAGTGTTTGTTCACTGAACTGGTAAATCAATACACAATCAATGTAAATGTCATCCATCTTCATTAATTTTTAGTTTCCTTTTCCTAACAGGCACCTAGTCACGAGAAAGGTGAAACCCTGCACACTAGAGCTTTTTTTAGTGCCTCAACGTGCAATCATGTTGAAAGTAAGTCACACATGCGCACCTGACTTTTGTTTTAACGCCTTGGTTTTCCCAAAGCAAATTTGTCTTTAAGTCTTAGCACCAACCCACGCTGTCAGTGAGAAACGTGTGTAGACTAGCAAGCAGTGGAAAGGGAAGGAAAGATTTATGAGCACATGTTCTTAGTCTTTGCTAAAGTCATCACCAGCAGACTCCAGAAAGCATGTAACCCCGCGTATGTCTAATCAAATTTACAGACCTATCAAGCACCTAGTAAGTGCATGCGCAGGAGTAGACAATGCCAAGGACACAAGAAAGTCTAAAAAAGAGAAGCCTGGCTCTACATGTTTGTAATCTCCTACTGAAATTCATTTAATTATTATCAAGCTCTCTATTGGGAATACAAATAGACATGGTCTCTGCTCTCCTGAACATTTTAATAGGGGCCACCAGACCTCAATATGCAACTAAGAGAAACACAAGGAAGTGGTAAGTGTTGTTCATAAGTAGGTGACCTTATATTTTATCTCATATACAAGACACATCATAAAGGGAGAGAGGGCTCTGCTAATAATTGCACTGGGAAACAAGACATAATTCAGAATGACCCATGCAAACTGAAATGTGTGGCCACTCAAGATAAGAAAAATAAAGATAAAATGGAGAGAGAGTTCATTGGACTCTTACTGTAAATGAGGAGAAGGGAGAGAGCTTTTTACAAGTTTTACACTGATTTGCTAAGAATGTGCATTGTTTTCTCAGTCAGAATTGCCCATAAAAGATATTCCAGAAGACAAGAAAAAGAATATGGAGAAATGTATGATGTCATGAATCATCCCCAGTCTGCTCCATCCTTAATTAACTCAGTCATATCTCCCAAAATCCTTGAAAGCAAACTCCCTTCTCTGATGAGGTCCCCATTACTTCCCTGCAAAGGTACAAGTCCAGCCTTATTTTTCTTGTTTTTCATGCTGTTCTATTGACTTAAAGTACCTTCATCCAATGCACTTAGAAGAGGCATATTCTTGTATGGTTTGCTTCAAACATCACTTCAAAGTCAGGCTCTCACCGTGAAGCCTTCCATGCTTTCTCTCTAAACCACACAAACTTCATCCATCTTGCAAATACTTTAAAATTGAATAGCTTATCCTTTTTGAAAATGATGTTGTTGTTCTGTGCTGTCAAATCAATCCCAACTCATAGCAACAGTATATAGCAGAGTAGAACCTCATCATATGGTTTCCTAAGTGATAATCTTTATAAAAGTAAAGAGTCTAGACATAATCAGAGCCACTGGGTAAATTTAAACACTTCCCTTTTCAATAGTTTCTGAAAGTCTTACCATTGAGCTTCTTCTCTGCAGATATTGTTGTTGTAAGGTGTCATCATGTCGACTGTACTCACAGCTACTCTGTGAATAACAGATCTGAACCTTGTCCTATCTTGTGTCAAATTCATCATCGCTGATATACTTGAACTCACTGATACAGTCACTACGCCAACCCATCTTCTTGAGTGTCTTGTCTCTCATGTGGACCCTCCAATTTTCCAAGCATGAATTCTTTTTCCAACGACTAGCCCCTTCTAACAACATGACCAAAGTATAAGAGACAAAGTTTCACCATCCTTGCCTTCAAGGAGTACCCTTGTTGCACTTTCTTGATGCCATATTTGTTTATTCTTTTGTCAGCTTATGGAATAATCAGTACTCTACTTCAACATCATAACTTAAAGGACTCAATTCTTCTCCGGTCATCAATATTCATTGTCCATAGCAAGTAATTGTAAAGATCATGGCTTAGATCAGATACACATTAGTCTTTAAATGGACATTGTTGTTCCTTAAAACTTTGGAGAAGCCCTTGACAGCCTTTTTCCCAAGGCAGTATGTCTTCTGAATTCCTGACTGCAAGGACCAAGTGTGTTGATTGCAGATCCACATAAGATGAAATTGTTGATAACTTCAATATTTTCTCCAGCTATCCTGATGTTGTCTTTTGGTCCAGAGGCGAGGATTTTATTTTCTTGCTATTAAGATGCAACTCATACAGAAGGCTATACTCTTTAATCTCCTTCATCAAGTGCTTCAAATCTTCTCTACTTTAATCAAGAAAGTTTGCATCATCAGAGTAATGGAGGCTGTTGAACAGTCTTCTTGCAATACTGATTCCATATTGTTCTTTATATAGTCTAGTTTCTCAGCATAGAGATATGCAAGTATGGAGAAAAGAAATGGCCCTTATCACACATTTCTTGATTATATTTAATCATATTAAAATATAGTATGACTTTGTGAGTTTTATCATTCATGCCTTATTAAGCAATTAACTCAGAAGAGAAAAATTATATTTTCTATACTTATAACCTCCCCTATCATTATTTTACACTATTGAATCTAGAGAACATCAAGAAATAAATATGTGGCATACAGATCACGGAATTCTAAAAAAAAGAATCATATACATCTCCATTTGTGCTCAGTTCTCATGGTATATTCTAAACAATGGACTAGCTGGTTCATATGACATTTTCTATGTTCAGCTTTCTGAAGAAATGCCAAACTGCCTTCTAGAGAGATTATACCATTTTACAATCCTACCAACAGTGTATAAGAGTTGATAGGTTGCCACATCCTCTCCAACATTTATTACTTGCTATCCTATTAATACCAATGTTAACTGCAACATTATTATGCAAACAGACTGAATGTACAACCACAATCAAATAGATTGAGAAATCATGGTACATTCACACAATGCAATGCTATGCAGCAAGCAGAAGCAATGATTTTGTACATCACTACCTAATTAGCTCTTTTTCTGTTGGTATGGAAAGTCTCTGGATTCTATTGGGCTGTCTTGATGGCTCACACTGGGAGCCAATGAGAACCTGAAGCATGGGCAGACCTGCGGCCTTCCCAGCAAGCTTGGAAGCAGGAGTGGCATCCACTGCCAAAATGGCTTGCCTCCAGAAACCCTAAGGACTTAGAAAAATGATGAAAATTATACAAGTGTTCAGGTCTTTTGTTCATAGGGTCACTACGAGTCATCTACGACTTGATGACACTTAACGACAACAACATAGATAGAGCTCATTTGGCCTAGTGGACAGAAAGTGATGCTACCAAGCAAAAGGTGGGTGGCCTTCAGGCCAGTTTTAATTGTTCTGGTCAAATATTCTTCTTAGTGATATAGCACTGATCTGTCCATTTGCTGTACAGAGGTAACTCATGGTTGCTGTGATGCTGAACACTGTGACACTGATGTGTCAAATGCAATAATGGTTACCCATGGTGGACAGTGTTTGGTGGAGTTGCCCAATCAGACAAGCTTGGAAGCAGGAGTGGCATCCACTTCCGAAACAGCTTGCCTCTGGAAACCCTATAGACTTTGCAAAACAATGAAAGTTATACAAGTGTTCAGATCTTTCATTCATAGGGTCACTATGAGTCATCAGCACTTAACAACAACTACCTAACTTGGGAAGGACTGGAGGACATTATGCTAAGTAAACTCATTCAGACAAAAACTGTTTAAGACTATTATTTTAGAATGTGTATGAGGATCCAAGGGAGGGGGGAGGTAGGAGCACAAGGGTGAAGATGGGTGGGTGGAGTGGGTGCGGATCATCATAGTGTCACACAATTTGATGGGTGGAAGCAGGGGTGAGTAAAGGAAATGAGAAAGAGCAGGTGTGGAAAAACTATGTATACAAACTTTGTAAATAAACCAGTATAGAACAAAAATTTTCTTTAAAAAATATGTCACAGTTTCTTTATTTTACAAATAAAGTGAGATATATACAAAAGGTTAATTTCTCTTCATAAGGTCACAAAACTAGTAAACTGGAAAATGCAGCGCTGTGACTCTAGAAGCCCAGGCTGAATCACATTCAGTAGATGCATGTAATTTGGATGTAATTGAAAGTGCACCAACACTGTCTTTTTCTCTACTGGCCCCAAATCCCACACTGCGATTTTAGTTTACTTTCTGACAAAGATCTAAACATGCCCCCATTTCTAAAAGACAAAACACACAGCTTCTAGCTTTTATTCTTTTTATCATGTTCAAGCTTTCAAAGTCACCAACACCTTCAGTGACAGATGTGCAAAGAAAAAATGGTCTCCTTTCTTACAGTACCAAGTTCCCTTCTAACTAGCAGGGATGCTCATAAAGTAAAAGTCCGTGAGCATTTTACACACGTCAAGAGCACACAAAATGGGTTAGGTTATTCTGGATTTGCCACTTTTGACTAAGGGTATTGAATATACTATGTACTGTCAAAAAACCCAATTCTATCTTGTATGAAGAAAAGCTGCCAGAGTACTCCTTCGAAGCAAGGCTAGGCAAACTCCGTTTCACATACTATGGATGTGTTGTAAGGAGATGTTGATTCTTGGAAAAGGACATCATGGTTAGAAAAATGTAAGATCAGCAAAGGAAAGGAAGACTCTTAAAGACATGGATTAACCCAGGGATGAGAACAATGGGCTTAAACCCAGCAGGAACTGTGAGGATGGTGCAGCTTCACTTTTGTTCTTTGCACATTAGACACTGAAACTGGAGCTGACTCAGTGGAACCTAAGAACAAAAGCTACATGAACTTGAGTACATTAGTTAGTCTCTCTCTGCTTCAGTTTCCTACAAAGTAAGGATAATTTTGCAATACAGATCTCCTAGATCAAGTCAATAACAACAACTATTGGAAGTAGGCACTACTAACAAGTATCACAACCACAATTACTAATGGGTGAACTAAACAATAAAACAGTAGCTAAAATTGGTTGAGTAAATATTCTCTTTCATTCAATGGTTGCTCAGGCAGAACATTGTCAGCAGATAAGTATTTAAAGATAATGAAATTAGAATACATCATTGAAGACTCAAATAAATATTTGCTTAGAATCAGTAAGGAAGCTCTGATGATGGTGTGATAAGAAATTGAGCTGCAACCCCAAAAGCACGCAGTTTCAATCCACTAACTGCTCCACAGGAGAGGATGAGCAACCTCTATTTACTGCTAAATATTTAAATCTATTTAAGTCTGCTATTTACTGCCTCTGAAAACCACTAAGAGTTGGTCAGCTATGAGATGGTTCCAACCTGCTGACACACAACAAAACTATTGACTGGGAAAATGAAAGATGTATGTATAAGGTTATAGTAGTATGGCTTGAGGTTCATTATGGAATTTTGGCATATCAAATGGTTTAGAACAAAAAACATTGTAACATCAACAAGAATAATAATGATGACGATAATTACTGCTGTGCTGGTTAATTTTTATTGAGCACCCTTCAAGTGCCATCATTCTTGTTTCTTCCTTCTTTTCTTACATGGAATGGTCTAGAAGGACTCCAGCAATCTGTCTCAGTAATAGTGACATTGCATCCATGTCAAAACACCCGTCGTATCAATTCTGACTCACAGTAACCCTATAAAATAGAAGCTAACTACTTCATAATGTTTCCAAGATGATAATATTTACAAAAGTAGGATGCCACATTTATCTCCTGCAAAGCCACTAGGGCACCTTATGGCAACAATAGCAATATTGGTTAGCACATTGTTTTCATTAATGAACCCCCTTAAAATCCACTTCGCCACTCAAACTTTATTGGGGGAGCTCTGGTGGCCTAGTGGCAAGGACCTGCAACTACAATCCCAGAGGTACACGGTTCGAATCCACCAGATGCTCTGCCGGGGAAGGACGGACAATCTCCTCCTGTACCAGTCAGATCTGATTTGATGGTACACTCACACAAAAACAATAATAAAATTAAAAAAAAAATTCCACTCAGCCTCTGAGCTGCAGTTGAATGTGGTTGCAAATGCCCATGTTTAGGGCCTATGAGGCTCAAAGTAAAATAAAAAAGTAAAAGTCTTGTAAAATAGCAAAATGTCATCACTAGACTAGAAGCTGTTCTTGGCTCAAGGCTCCGGGCATCGTGATGATTATATGCTGGGGAGTCAGAACCGACTTGTAGCTGACCCTCTGGCGGGTTTTCAGAGGCTATAAATTGCAAGGAAGGAGACTGCCCATCTTCCTTCTGTGGAACTGCTGGTGAATTCAAACAGCCTAATTTTGGATCAACAGTATAACTCTTTACCCATTAGGTCACCAGAGGACCCTAAGAAATAATAGCGTCCCAAATTTTTGAAATCACTGTCAACTCCACAAAAAGTATTGAATGCTAAGATTATTTTCTTACTCTTAATTGAGGAATTGATGTCTTTGAACTGTGGTGTTGGAGAAGAGTACTGAATATCCCATGGACTATCTTGAAGAAAATGCAGCTACAGTGCTCCTTGGAGGTGGAATAATAAACCTCATCTCCCATACTTTAGGCAGGTTGCTGGAAAAGACTATTGATTAGAGAGGGACATGATGTTTGGAAAGGTGGAGGGACAGGGAAAGAAAGGGGAAGACCCTTAAGCAAGTGGATTGACACAGGGGCAGAATCAATGGGCTCAAGTATGTCAGAGACTGTGAGTGAAGATGGCACAGGATAGGACAGGGTTCAAATCTGTCCTTCACAGGGTGGCTATGAGTTGTACTCAACTCAATGGCATCTAACAACAAGAGTGTTCTGGTTCAGAAATTATCTTGAGATGCTTTTTCCTTTTTCTTTTTTTTTAACGGACAGATATTAATATATTATTTATCTACATATGCATTTATATTTAAATTATTTCCATAAACAATCCCATGTAGTCTTAGCCTCTTATAACAATCAAGGCTAGCTAACATTTTGGGGAGCTCTGGTGGCTGGTTGGTTAGGTGCTGTCTATAGTGACCCTCTAACAGCAGATCTGAACTACGTCCTATCCTGTGCCATCACCATCATTTCTGATATATACTTAAGCCCATTACTACAGTCACTGTGTCAATCAATCTTGTTGAGAATCTTCCTCTCTCTCATTGACTCTCCCTTTCCAAACATGATTATCTTTTCCAAACATGGTGTCTTTCCAAGGAATAGCCCCTTCTAACAATAAGTTCAACATTTTAGGGAGCTCAGGTGGCCTAATGGTAAGAAGTTGCACTGCAATCCCAAAGGCATGCAGTTCCAACTCACCAGTGGCTTCATGGGAGAAGGAAAGGCAGTCACCTCTCATGCAACTAAACTGCCTTTGAAAGCTGCTGGAGGAACAGCTTTGGATCAATTCCAACTCAACACATCATCACCAACACAACAATATGCCCAAAACCTGTGAGATGAAGCTTCATCATCCTGGCCTCCAAGGAACACCCTGGGTGTGCTTTCTCCAAGAGATAGCTCTTTGTTCTTTTGGCAGTCCATGGGATGTTCAGTACTCTCCTCCAACACCACAACTCAAAAGCATCAATTCCTCTTCTGCCATCTTTATTCATTGTCCAGCCTTCATATGAATAGCAGGTGATGGAAAGGACTATTTCTTTAATTAGGCACACTTTGCTCTTTAAACTTACATCATTACTCATTAGGACTCTGCAGAGATTTGTGACATAGATTTTTCTCAGTGCAATACATCTCCTGATGTCCTGATTATGTTGACTATAGATCCAACTAAGACAAAAATCACTGACAATGTCAATCATTTCTCCATCTATCATGATATTGCTTATTGGTCCAGTGGTGAGGAATTTTATCTTCTTGACATTGAAATGCAATTAATATTAAAGTATGTAGTCCTTGATCTTCTGCAGTAAAAGCTTCCTCACTTTCAGCAAGCAAGACTGTATCATCTACATAATGCATATCATTGCTGAATATTCCTCCTACCCTGATGCCACATCCTTTTTCATAAAGTGCCATTTCTCAAATTATTTGCTTAGCATATAAATTGAATGGGTCTGGAGAAAGGATATAGTCTTGGCGCACACATTTCTTGAATTTAACCTGTGCAGGTCTATATTTAGGTTTCAGTTCAGCACAACTAGGCATTCTGGAATCCCCATTCTTTTCAATGTCAATTGTAGCTTGTGGTCCAGTCGGTCAAATGCCTTTCTGTTGTTAATAAAGTGAAAATAGACACTCTTCTCGTGTTCTCCACTTTCAGCAAAGATCCATCTGAAATCGGCATTGCCATCCCTGGTTCTATGGGCTCTCCTGAACTCTCCAAACATTTTAGGGAGCTCTGATGACTTAGTGGTGAGGAATTGCATTGCCAACACAAAGGCAAGTAGTTTTGGTCTACCAGTTGCTCTGTGGGAGAAAGATGAGCAATCACCTCTTACGCAGTTTACTGCCTCTGAAAACCTGCTGAAGGGTCAGCTATGGGTTGGTTCTGACTTGATTGTACATAACAACAACTATAAAAACAACAATAACCATAAGAGCTAAACTCTTAACATTTTAAAAATTTAGGCAATAATTATTTTAAACAGAAAAAAATCACTGTCTTTGTTATAGATAGAATACACACTAAGATTGTTCTAACTAGAGGTAAGCCCTATATTTAATTTAGATTAACAACATTCCCTCTTCCTATATAAAGAAGAAAGTAATAATTGACTATCAAGGTCAATTAACCATTTTGTATTGTATTATTTGTTAATATTTTAAAACTTCATATTCACTCTAATAAAGCATATACCAATAAGTTGTGAATCTAGTTTTATGGATTACTTTAAAAAATTCAGTGAGGAAAACACAGATATTTACTACACTAATACTTGGATCTTTTTTTAAAAAAAATATGACATGGATTGATTCAGTGACTGGGGTAGTGGGGTAGGTGTGTCAGAGACAGTGAGATTTGCACAGGATAGAGCAGGGTTTAGGGCTGTTGTATATAGGGTTGCTATGAGTCACAGGTGACTCGACGGCACATAACAACAACAACAAACATCATTAATATAAAAAGAGTTTCAAGACTTTTCAAAAGGATCCCAGCAGAGATTACTTCTGAGCTGTATGAGATTTTTTTTTTTAATTTTTTGGACTATTTAATTGGAGATGTCAATTTCTTGCTATGACATAGACAACCTCTGACATTCATGGTTTCTATTAGGGTTAATGTTTCAAAATGTCAGTGGAAGAAATTCAATATACTTTTTATTTTCTCTTTCTTAAACAACTCCCTATTTTATACTATCTTCATTTCCCCCTTTTTTATTTTATATTGATTTGCATTCAAAGTTCATATACATTGTGTTTCATTCATATACATTGTGTTTCACACATTCCTTCCTTCACATTGTGTTTTATGTGATCATTTCCATGCATTATGTTTTATAAAATTAATCTCTATCAATCCATCTAAATCACCACCTCATCTGAGAAAAGACTTCATTGTTTTCAAGTAAAACCAACTGGTGGCTGGGTTTTCAAAGGCTGTAAACTGCAGGGGAGTGGACTGCCCATCTTTCTTCTGCAGCCCAGCTATTCAAAACACACAGAGGCTCACTCAGCCTTTGGGTTAGCAGTACAACCCCATAAGAACTACTCCACCATGGGAGGGACTGATATCATTTCCTTTAAGCATTTTTTACTTCTACAATGAATGTTTGCAACCAACACATTTTATAACTAAACAATTATTTTGGTGGTAGTGGTTCTAGGATTTTCTTTACTTGTTGTTTTTGGTTTTTTTTCTTTTTTTAAGAAGAAAGGAAATGATGTACAAATGAATTGAAATTTGTACAGAAAGAGGCTGGCAGCCCTGTGGCCATCTCTGAGAGCTTTGATGCAATGTGCTTCCTTGTCTCTTTGTGGAAATGCAAGTACTGATACCATGACTAAACAGCATAAAACTTGGCTTAGTCTATGTTTCCTCAATTCCTAAAATACTCCACTACAGAGGTGATTCTCAAGATAACATTTCTGTTATAAGTGTCTAGGAAGTAATCTTTGTAAAGCATCTGGGACCACTTTGTGTATGTAGAAGATTCTCTATAAATGGAAGAGGTCACCACATTATTACTATTACCATTATCATCAGCAACATCATCTCAGTGTGGGTCTGGTCTCTGTTTTCCATAAAACTTCCCAAATAATTACACGAATATTTTATCAGGAGCTTTGCTACTTTCTTCTATATCCCCTTAGGCTCCTAAAACTCATTTTTTTCCTGCAAAAGAAAGGCCTATGTCAAATTCAGCTTTGTTACTTGCTTGCTCTGGAGAGGAAGATATAAATGTCTCTGAACTTCAAAGCCACCAGAAAATAAGAGGAATAAGACTAATTGCATGGAGCTCTTGGGAAGATTAACAGAGAGCACGACAAAGGGTCGAGACGTGTACTGGCCAACACATATGGATTCCGTAAATGCTAGCTTTTTTTCCCCAAAGAGGTAATATAGAAATGCATCATTAAACCACAAAATTAATGGAGAGCTGATCTGTATACTATTTTTTTATAATTTTTTTCTTAAAACACTCAATCCAATAGGAATATTCTCAATTAGAATAAAGAAGCAAAGCTTTTTTTTTTTTAAACTCTGGTTTTACTAATTGTCCTGTAAGCATCCCCAAAGTGACTATTTATCTGAGACCCTTTATCTCTCTTCTAGGAAGAGGCTGCCTTATTATTCTCTTGGTTCCACAACTACTCAGAAGAACCCTGAAAAAAAAGTGTCTAAAAATGGAACAGGGTAGGAAAACTAATGCTGTGTTAATGCTTTTATTTATCACAGAAACTTGCCTTCTCCCTCAGGGGTTCTTGATATGAATGTGGTGTTCTTTGCTTTTCTGAAACAAGGTGATTGTGCAGAAAAGGGTGAAAAAAAGGAACTTAGAATAAGGCCCAGTAAAAGGGGAAAGTCCCTTATGTCCTGTTCCCCACTCCTCCATTCTCCTTCACCAGAGGTCGTGACTCTCTGGCAGGTTCTCTGGGCCCAGATAACTTAATTCCCAAAAGGAAAAAGTGAAATCACACAAAAAAGAGAGCCCTAGACATTTTATTTGCCTGTCACTCTGCTTTCCAACCTATCCCCTCAACCTACTGGCTTCTTAATGGCAAACCTTCTCTACAGAATTTTGTATTACAGCAGAGAGGACTGGTGGCCTAGTGGTAAGAAGCTGCTTTGCAATCCCAAAGGCACACAGTTTGAATCCACCAGCTGCTTTGTGGGAGAAGGATGGGCAATCTCCTCCCGTGCAATTAACTGTCTCTGAAAACCCACCGGAGGGTCAGCTATAAGTTAGTTCTGCCTCAACAGTATACAATAACAACAACAAGAAGAAACACTGATCTCTATCCATTCTGTGTTTTTGTTGAAAGCTCTGGTGGATGGATGATAAGAAGTTGTGCTGCTAACCCTTAGGCAATGAGATTCAAATCCACCAGATGCTCTGAAGAAGAAAGATGTACAGTCTCCTGACATGTTATTTAAAGCCTCTGAAACCGGCTGGAGTGTCAGCTATGTGTCTTTTCCAAATTCATAGCACACAACAATAATATGTTTTCTTTGGGAAGTAATACTGGCCCCAGAGTGGTAAATGAGAAGGAAGACAGAAAAATTCAACCTGTAGGGAATACTAGATCTCTAAAAGATGAGGTATAATTTCAAAAGAGTTGACAAACAGATTCTGCCCTGGACACACTCACCAGGTTGTGTCAAGAAATCTGGAAGACAACCATCTTGCCAAATGACTGGAAGAGACTCATATTTATTCTCATTCCCAAAAAAGGTGATCTGACACAGTGTGGAAATTTTTAAACAATATCATTAATAACATATGCAAGCAAGATACTACCAAAACTTATCAAAAAATGACTGAAACAGCACATCAACAGAGAACTGCCAGATGTGCAGGCTGGGTTGAGAAAAGGCCATGGCACTAGGGACAGTATTTCCAATGTCAGATGGATCTTAGCTGAAAGCAGAGAGTACCAGAAGAATGTCTATCTGTTCTTCATTGACTACGCAAAGGCGTTTGACTGTGTGGATCACAACAAACTGTGGCTATCTTTGAGAAGAATGGGAATCCCAGAACACTTGATTGTGCTTATGAGAAACTTATACTTGGACCAGGAAGCAGTTATTAAAACAGAGCAAGGAATCACTGCATGGTCCAAAATCAGAAAAGGTTTATACCAGGAATGTACCCTATCTCCATACCTTTTCAATCTGTAGGCAGAACAGATCATCCAAGAGGCTGAGCTCTATGAGGAAGAATGTGGCTTCAGGACTGGAGGAAGACTCATCAATAACCTGCATTATTCAGATGATAAAACCTTACTTGCTGAAACTGAGGAGGACTTGAGGCATTTGCTGCAGAAGGTCAAGGATTGCAGCCTTCAATATGGATTGAAGCGCAACATCAAGAAAACAAAGATTCTCACCACTGGGCCACCTGGCAGCATCATGATACATAGAGAAGAGATCAAGACTGTTAACAGCTTTAGCTTGCTTGACTCCACAATCGACACTCTTTGTACCAGCAGCAAGGATATTAAAAAATTAATCGCATTGAGAAAATCTGCTGTAAGTCACATCTCCAGAGTACTGAAGAGCAATAATGTCAGTCTAGAGACCAAGGTATGCCTGATTTATGTCATGTTCTTTACAATTATTAGCTATGAATCAGAGAGCTAGACAATGACTAAGGATGACAGAACTGATGCCCTTGAGTTGTGGTGCTGAAGAAGAGTATTAAAGCTATCATGAACTGCTAAGAACAAACATGGCTGTCCTGAAAAGGATGAAACCAGGCTTCTCCTTGGAGGCAAGGATTTTGAAGGTTCATCTAACATGCTTTGGGCATACTGCCAGGAGGAACCAGTCCTTGGAAAAGGAAATCATGATTGGAAGGCTACAGCAACAGCGTAAGAGAGAAAGACCCTGGATGAGATGGATTGACTCAGTGAATGGGGTAATGGCAGTAGGTGTGTCAGAGACAGGGAAATTGGCTCAAGACAGAGCTGGGTTCAAAGCTGGTGTACATGGGGTCATTATGAGTCATAGCAACTCCATGGCACATAACAACAATAACAAGAAGTAAGGATGGCGATTGAACAATAATTAACATTACTGTAATGAACATATAAACATCGTTCAACTGTAAAATGTTTTGTTACTATTATTAAAAACAACTGGCAGGTATATTGCCCTGTCTCCCACTAGTTGGCAAACTCTGGGTGTTCACGTACTATAATAAATACTGCTTTCTCATCTGTATCAATATAGCAGATTCTGTTTTCTTATGAGTGTCATAAAACTTTCACTGTACATGCTCTTTCCGTGCAACCTTGTCATTCCCCATTAAAAGATGGAGTTAAATTAGGGTCCCTTTGAATCTAGGCTGACCTACCTTAGTAATGTGCACGTGGTCAGCAGAACGCAGCAAAAATGATGCAGGGTGATTTCCAAAGCTATTAGAAACCTGGTAGCTTCTATAGTGATTATTCTCTGGACCCTCCAGCTCAAAATATTCTCTCTCAGAACCTAACAGACAAAAATAGGGAAAAGTCTATATGTTCTAGTCTATAGTTTGAACTAGCAATGGAGATATGATAACTCAAACACCAAACATGGGTGTATATAGGCCTCCATCTCAAAAGATTGTTTAGTTTCCCTGACACTTGGAGTCTTCTCAGCTGAAGTTCACATGTCACAGAGAAATCTAGTTTTTCATGGAGAGAGCCCTGTCTGCATTACTGCCCACAGAATTTACAAGCATAGTAAAAGGGTGGTTGTTTCACATGAAATTTGAGGTGTTCAGTACAGTGCAGTAAATAACTAGGAAAGTTTCTCTGAGCCTGGTGTGGAGCAGCAGCTCAAGCGTATTTTGTAGAATTGGGTTAAAATTAAAATCAGAGCATCAGACAGGCTCTGTGTTTGTTCCTCTGGAGCAGACTCTCATCTTCAAAGTAAAACTTATTAAAGGATGGCTCTCTATCTGTCACTTGCCTTACAGTCTTTATCCTGCAGACTTCAGTTGTCACCGAACAGAAAGGCATCCTAAAAGGATCCCAAAGAAGGGGTAATTTTGCAACAATCAAAGCGTTCTCAGGAATGTCAACCAAATGACTTCCCTGGGAACTGCAATGCATATGTTGCTAGAGCATTGCTGAAATCTGTCACCAAGTTCAGTATCCAGTTATTCTAATACACTCTAAAAGTATATTAAAGTGTAGAAAATAGCACTAAGAATGCCCAAAGTTTTTATTCTACTTTTGGTGAATTTGCAAAAACCTGGGAGTATAAGTAGTGTTCAGGGTCAATGTTTTGTCCTCCCCAAACAACTTAACAAACAAACATACTGCTAGGGAGACAAAATCTACTCGAATTAACTGTCTACTGAGTTTGTGACATTGAAAATCTTTATGAGAAGAGATTGCCCATCTTCTTCCTAGAGGACTGATGGATTTGAACTATTAACCTTCTGATTGTTAACAACCTGACAAGTTGCATTCTATATCTCCAGGACTTTTTAGAAATGAGGTAAAAAACAGAGCCAAGAAATCTGAGGTCAGAAGACAGACAATCACAGGTTAAAATCTCAGCTCTGTCCTAGGACTGTGTGAAAACGTGTATGTTATAAATGATCTTCTGTATTTTTTTATAATTTACTAGAAAAGGTTTCTCCAATACTGAATAATATGTGAGATAATGTGTTCCAAGCTTGGAAGCAGGAGTGGCATCCACTTCCATAATATCTTGCCTCCAGAGGCTTGGAACACATTATATCACTTACTATATTTATTATTCAATAACGATCAGAAGGTTAATAATAAAAATAATAAAATTAACCTGGAGAGAGGATAAAAGTCACACAAGTGTTGAGGACTTTCCTTCATAGGGTCGCTATGAGACGCTTGTGACTCAACAGCACTTAACAACAACAACAAATTATACCTATAGCTATTCCCATACTTATCAAGTCCCTCGAGTCACTGGGTAGATGTTGTTGTTGTTGTTGTTGTTGTTGTTGTTATTGTTGTTGTTGTTGTTGTTACGTGCCGTCGAGTCGTTTGTGACTCATAGTGACCCTATGTACAACAGCCCTAAATGTCTAAACACACTACAGCTGGTTGGAAAGTTGACAGGTCAAGCCCACGAAGAAGCGATCTGCTTCTGAAAGGTCAAATCCTTGAATACTCTGGAGCAGTTCTATTCTGCACACACATGATCAGGATGAGTTTGAGTCAGCTCAGTGGCAGCTAAACAAGGACCATGCACCCGTGAGGTGCTTCCAATAGTCTAAATACAGAAAAGAAAATGGTGACCAAATTAAATACATTTTCTGCCGAGATAAAGCACACATTCTAGCAGGGAGACAAATGGTGAGTAGATATGCAAATAAAAGATGTAATAGAATTTGGCAATAATGGTTGTATATTATATATACTATTATATATCATATATATATTATTATATATTATAGCAATAATGGTCACCCATGATGGACAGTGTTTGGTGGAGCTGCCTGCTTAAAACAAGCCTGGAAGCAGGAGTGGCATCCACTTCCAAAATAGCTTGCCTCCAGAAACTCTATGAACTTGGAGAAACAATGAAAGTTACATGTGTTCAGGTCTTTCGTTCATAGGGTCGCTATGAGTCACCTATGACTTGACAGCACTTAACAACAACAACAGTTGATATGAAGGGGTTTTGTCCCCCCGCCCCGAAAGACCCTAGTGAATTTTCAAAGATCCGAGGCCCACACGCTGTGCTCTCATTGGTTCCAACAAGAGGCTTCCCGCCAACCAACCACTCCAGAGCCAATCCCCAGCCTACACTGAAGGGGAGAAACCTCACCCCTCCAAGGCCAAATGAGTTTTCAAAGACCCCAAATGAAATTTTAAAGACCGCTGGGGACTGGCTCTGGATTTGCTTTGGATTCTATGATACCAAATGGTGTGCCATAATGCCATAATGGTTACACACGGTTGACGATATTTGGTAGAGCTCACTAATTAAGACAGGCTTGGAAGCAGGAGTGACAGGCACTTCCTAAACATGCCTGTGGAAACTCTATGAATTTAGAGGAAAGATAATAGTTGTTTTGTTTATAGGATTGGTACTAAATGACATTTAACAACAATATATACTGCAGAAGCCCCTGTCTCTATTTTGAAGTTGGATGAAGCGGCTGGAGTCTGTAAGATGTGCTCTTGTTTCGGTTGAGGATCTATGTGTATTGTTTGGTTATTTTTATTTAAGCCTCTTGTTTAAAGTCAACAAGGCCTCCTGGAGGCCCTTATATTTAAAAGTTGGGCCCAAGGGATTATATTTTAATCCTTTGTTACTTACTATATTTTGGAGGAACATTGTTCTAAGTCATACAGCGCTCTCTTCATTTTGATGTGACTGAGGTAGCTTTGAATTGCTATGATACCGAACTGTGCCATAATGTTTGCTGTGACACTGAATCTTGTGCCACTGGGGTCTCAAATGCCATAGTGGAACAACTGTGCCTGAGGTGCGCCAAACACCATAATAACTACACATTGTGGGCAGTGTTTGGTGGAGCTCCCAGATTGATTCAAGTTTGGAAGCAGGAGTGGCATCCACTTCTTAAATCACATGCCTCTGGAAACTCTATGAACTTGGAGAAACGATGATAGTTATAGAAAGACTTAAGGCCTTTTGTTTATTTATATAGATAGATGATGATAGATAGATAGATAGATAGATAGATAGATAGATAGATAGATAGATAATGATATAGATATATTTATCTCCCTTGTATGTAAAAGTAGGTTGGGCCCAAGGATCTAGTGTTACTTTATTTTGGAGGAATATTTTTCTAAGTTTGTACAGTAATCCTCTGTCTTTTTTTTTTCTATAATTATATTTTCTTAATTTTCATAAACATTTACAGAGATTTTGGGCTTCCACTCATTCATTGTTGCACTATTCTCTCTACCCTCCTCCCAGTTTGTTCTTGTCCAAATGCCACAGTGCTTGTCAAAGCCAGTTCTGATTAATCTTCTTTGTCAGTGTATCCTTTGCCATTCCCTATCACTCCTCCCTGAGAGAGACTTCACCCTGAGTCATAAGGAAAAGGGGATGGCGTATTCTCTTAGCTACTTCCTGCTGAAAAGGGACGCTGTGGGTTTCAGGGTGAAGATCTTCTCTCACTACTCTAAAGGGCCCCTTTGACAGTAGGAAACACATAGACTATTATGGAGATTGATTTTGGAATTTAGATGCACTCTTATTGATTGTTTTCCATAATTTTTGGACTCATGTACTTATAACTTGTTAGTCAAAATTGTGTCTTCTAGGTTAACAACACCCCCATGATACATCTTCAAGGATATGAACACGTACAGCCAAGTACAATCAATAAGAGTAATCCTCTGTCAATTTGCTGGACTGAGGTAATTTGGGTTTGCTGTGATGCTGGACCTTGTGCCATTTGGGGGTCAAATCCCATAATGGTTGCCCATGGCAAACAGTGTTTGGTGGAGCTCCCAGTTTAAGACAGGTGTGGAAGCAGGAGTGGCATCCACTTCCTAAACTTCATGCCTCTGGAAACTATAAATTTGGAGAAAGCACAATAGTTTTAGAAAGGCTTAAAACAGATACATGCACACCTATGTTTATTTCACTTTGTTCACAATAGCAAAGTGTTGGAAACAATCCAAGTGCCCATCAGCAAACAAATGAATAGAGAAGCTCTGGTATATTCACACAATGGAATACTATGCAGCATTGAAAAACAAGGAACCCATACTGTATAATCTATGGAGTTTAGGAAAATAAATATACGCCCAGCCCTCTACTGAATCAACAGAATAGGAATGTTTATGATGAGGTCCAATCAGAGGGATTTGTAAAATCTCTCCAGGATAAAAGTAAAGGTTAAGAACTACTGAGCTAACAAGTCTTTCTGTCTAGCTCTCCTTTCTAATTCGACCAAGAGATAAGACAGAGGCAAGACAGCTAAGCTAACTCTAGTAAAGGGGCCAGACATGACCTGGCAATATGCAGAAAACAACTTCATAGCTAAGTACAAGCCGGGGTGGGGGCGATTTGATGGATACAGATCAGGGACAGTTCTGGAGAGTCTAGAAGCCACAGGACAAGCATAGCAGCAGAAAACAGTCCCTAGAAATGATACTCAATAAATGACATTATGAGAATTCACCAGTCTGGGCAAGAGAGAGATATTTAATACTGACTAAAAACCAATGTGTCCAATCCCCTCCATTTATTTCATAGCTGGAAAATGAGAAGAACATTGACATTATAACTATCATCTGTCTAGAATGGAATGAAATTTGATAGAATGAAAATTATCCACATCTGTGAGACTCCCAACAGAGGAAACCCAATGAAACCAGCATCCAATCCTGCAAAATCTACAAAGCGAAGAATTTCAAGTATAAGCATCATGAGGTGAGGTTTGGGTATTTTTTTTTCCCATAAAAGTAGTTCAAATCCTAGGAATCTAAAAATCTGATATTGACTTCTCCCTTTGCAGTGCCAAAAGGAAAAGTAGTAGACAGTCTCTAAAATTGTCACTTTATCGCCATCACTCAGAAAGAGAGAGACAGAAAGCAGAAACATCAAATGAAGTGATTTCTTATCTGTGAAAATTTCTGGTATTTGACACCTTCTTAGAAGCACATCTAAAAACTGCTCAACATCTTATGGCCACAAAGTTCACCACACATTTCCATTTTAGATTTACTGAAAACAGATATTTTTCCTCTATGAAGATGTTTTTGCCTCCCTTTACAAAGGCTTCTGTACTGTTTGCAGCTATGCAAACATGCTGACTGGCTCCAAGGTACAAATGAATATAAAAATATTTCTGACTGGGCTTTCCAACACTTCTATAACAGAATGCCTTTATTTATGCTACTCTCTATATATGGTCTCCCTCTAGGCTCAATATTCATCCAGTTCTTGAAATGTTGGCCAAACCCTATTCATCTGCAGCATTATTGTTGTTGTTTTTATGTACCCTTGAGTAGCAACGTACTCACAGCTGACCCTCCAGTGGGTTTTCAGAGGCAGTAAATCACATGCCCTTCTTTCTCCCATGGAGCAGCTGGTGGACTTGTACCACATGCCTTTGGGTTGACAGCATAATTAGTCCCTTACCATTATTCTTTATTCTTGACCTAAAATTATCTCAACCCCCGTTTTCAAATACAAATTTGTCTATCTTCTCACCCTCTTTAAAAAGTAACGTTGTCTTTTTAAAGAGAAAACCACAATTTGCAACACAAAAATTACCCATTTACCTGTCTGACCTCTATTGTTGGATTTTCAAATATTATTAATCCAATATTCTTTCTTCACACTTTATACGCAGAAGAGCAAGAAATGACAAAAAAATTCACTGTCAGATTATGTATTAGAGGCTCATTCATTCATTTTAACTATTTAAATATTAAAATTGGCAACCAGACCTCAGCGATAAATGGTTTAAATAGAATGAGTGTCCTTCCTGTAAAAGCCTCAGTAAATAAAGATTCCTAGACGTCTGCTTTGCTCCTTCTCTTTGGGTTGGAAAGTACACAAGTGACTTTTTGAGATGTTTGCACAAAAGAGATTTTCAGTACCTCGACTGCTCAGCACAATGTAACCTTCATTGAGTTGACCATTTGTTTACTCTGAAGAGTGTGGTCATGACCTCTTCCTTAACCTGCTTACAGTTCTGTTAGAGAATCAAAATCAATCTCTATAAAATCTTTACAGAAAACATCTATTTGAAAACCCTGTCACTATAAAATATGCCCTTTTATCTGTACTCATGAGTCAACTGAAAGGTAAGAACATGAAAATTATGCATCTATACCAACAGTGTATATTGTCCTAAGTGCTTTGGAAAATGGAAACACTGATAAAGAATTAGAAGAGCTTAATGTTCCCTTTCCATTTCACAGCCCCGACCCTATACTCTTGTAGTTACTGGAGGTGTCACTGGATTGACTTTGACTATAACAGATTGAAACCTTACTCTAATTTGCGACTTCCTGATAATCTTCACCCACTGTTGCCATCCTGTCAATCCAGCTCATTTAATGAGTTCTTCCTCTCCTTAGCTGATGCGCTACTTTTCTAAGCCCGATATCTTATTCCAAAGAATGGTCTCTCCTCTGGTGACCTAGGAGGTAAAAAGTGGAACAGCCCATGCAAAGGCATGAGATTCAAATCCACCAGCTGCTCTAACGGGGAAAGATGGGCAATATCTTCCCATCCAATTTATGGCATTAGAAAAATCTGCTGAGTTGGTTCCATTTCAAGGCACATACAGCAGACAATAAGATGCCAAAGGGTCCTCTGATGGCATAGTCCGTGGAGAGATGTGCTGTTAACCTAAAGACGATGCCGCTCTTGGAATTCAAATCCATCAGTCCTTCTATGGAAGAAAGACTGGCAACATCCTCCCGTGCTACTTATAGCCTCTGTAAACTCTCTGGAGGGTCAGCAGTGAGTTAAGTCTGACTCCAGGGCATTGAGTGAATATATCAAACTATGTGAGGCAAAGTCTCACCATACTTCTAAGGAACACCCTCGTGGCACTTCCTCTAACTAAGATTTATTTGTTCTTTTAGCTATAGTCTTTGCCAACACCACAGTTCAATGGCATCAAACTAACTCCAATAAAAGAATACTTTAAAAAG
This sequence comes from Elephantulus edwardii, assembly GCF_000299155.1. Classification (NCBI taxonomy): domain Eukaryota; kingdom Metazoa; phylum Chordata; class Mammalia; order Macroscelidea; family Macroscelididae; genus Elephantulus; species Elephantulus edwardii. The sequence goes on from NW_006399859.1 coordinate 2,536,566, forward strand.
CAAGCAAGCAATACCAAGAAATCTTCACGTTGTCAAAATTCACCTACCAAACAGCATATTCAATAGAAACTCAAGATATATATTTGTGTAATATTTATTCATCAGCATATAATATAATAATGAATTTGTTATTGCATTTACTAAAATCAATTCAGCTTTTAAACTTTTAAAGCTTCTAAATCATTTGTGAGAAAAGGTATGATAATTATGTTTTGATCAAATAAGTGATTCTAGCACTTCATTTTCAAGTTAAATATCATTGGGTTTTCATACAGGCATTGTAAGCAAAGGTCATAATTAAAACACATTTTCTTGGGATTTTGAATAAAGAAATGTAATTATCACTAAATAAATAGGAAATTACAAAGTGTTATAAAATTAGAGTAACTTAAAAGGAAAAGCATAGCACCTGGAACCAATTAAGGGAAATTCTGGCGGTGTGGTCCCTTGGAAGTTATACTGTTAACTCAAAGGTTGTACCTCTCTAGTTGCTGGAATACACTAGTGGCCCACGGTAGAAAAATGGGCCATCTCCACTCATGTAACTTATAACCTCAGAAACCCAAGGGAGGGTCACCTATGAATAGGTTCTTTTTTTTTTTCTATAATTATATTTTATTAATTTTCATAAACATTTATAGGCCTATGAATAGGTTCTAACACAACAAAAGTGACTATGGGAGTTAATGTTGTTGTGTGCCTTCGAGTTGGAACTGGCCCATAGCTGACCCTTCAGCAAGTTTTCAGAGACAGCAAATCATAACAGAGGAGACTGTCTATTCATCCACAACCATTAATTCAACATTATTTCATTGTTTTTCAGTACTGCATAGTATTCTGTTATATGAATATACCATAGCTTTTTCTATCCATTATTTTGTTGATGAGCACTTGGGTTGCATCCGCCTCTTTGCTACTGTAAATAATGCAGAAATAAGCATGGCTGTGCATATATCTGTTTGGATAGTGTTCTGGATCGGATTTTTTAGGGTATATCCCCAGAAGTGGCATTGCTGGGTCAAATGATATTTCTATTTCTAACTTTTTGAGAAAGCACCACATAGCCTTCCATAATGGTTGTACCATTTTACACTCCCACCAGTGGTGAATAGGGGTTCCAACCTCTCCACAACCTTGCCAGCATTTATTGTTTGCTGCCCTGTTGAACTTTGTTATTATTGCTGGAGGATTTAAAATAATTTAAGGAGCTCTGATGGTACAGTTGTCAACCTGCTCGCTCCAAGAGGGAGTCTCTTGGCTGGTTCGAATCCACCAGCAATTCCCCGGGAGAAAGTGGAGAACTCTCCACCCACAAAATTTGGAGCTTTTGAAAACCCACTGGAGGGTCAGCTGAGTGGGTTCTGATTCAACAGCCCTGAGTAGAGTAGTGATAAGGACAAAACTACTCCTTAAGATATTTTCTTTCTTTTTTTCTTAAAATACCTAAAATTATTTTACTCTGGTTTACTTAAAAGTTTGTATACATTGCTTTTCACACTGGATCTTTCTCCTTTCCTTTACTATATGTTTGACCTCCCACCTATCCTCATCTCTCTGCTACCCTCCCCACCTTGGATCCTCATACATATTCTACAATAATGGTCTTATACAGTATTTTTCCTTATGAGCCTGAGTTAGTTCATTTAGCATAAGCTCTCTCGTCTCTCCCAAGTTAGGCAGTAATTTATAAAATCATTTCTCCTGCATGCTGTATAGTATTCCATCGTGCTATTTTATAAATCTTTCTATATGTTTAAAATAGTTTGTGAAAACGTTATTAAAAGGGGAAAAATCTTACTATATCCCAGAAAGTTTATTGTGCAAGTCTCTCCTGGAATATTTATGATCACATGACCAACATCAACATCCTGAGATCTCAGATCAGTTAAGTGTGACCCAACAACTAAAAGCCAATTTTTCTAATTTGAAGGACATCTGTGTGCAATCCACCATGCCTTATAGCATATTGTGCTTTGTGTTATTTTCTGTTTCTTTCTAGTTAAAAGAAAAAAAAATTATTCTTAGTTTTAACTGAAGGAAGGGGTAGGAATACCTGTTCTGTTTCTTCACTCCTGGGTAGTAGTCTTTGTAGCCTTAAGTACTGTAAATTCCAGGGCTCTGAGAATGAGTAAAGGTGAGAGAAAAATGCTGCAGGGACATCTGAAAGCCTTTACATATCTGAGGCTAGAAGGAATCATTTCTCTGAAATTGCCAACACATAAACCTGCTATGGAAGCCAAGCACATTTGCAGAGTTGTGGATTAAGGGCTAGGGTGCAGTTATTCTTAATGGAGATGACAGCCATCTGTCTCACCCTTCAAATGTCAGCCAGAATTTCAACCAGCATCATGAGAAGCATCCCAGCCCCAGGCACTTTGACTGGGAGGAGATGCCGCTCACCTCCTACTCCAAAATGATACTGACTGGAAAAAGAACACAAGCAAAAAGACCCATGCACTTGCCCTTGGGTTTCTTCTGTGATTTTTAGCTCTGTTCTATTGTTCCTCCCTGAAGAAATCATAAAGTGATTAAAAAAAAAATCCCAGATCATGAAACAGTTACATAAGGGAAAGGGAAGGAATGAATATTTTTTTAGCTCTTTTGCCAGATGTTCTACAGGTATTTTCATTTTTAAAATCTCATATCCTTCACTTTATTTTACAGTGTGTGTGTGTGTGTGTGTGTGTGTGTGTGTGTGTGTGTGTGTACTGTCAAATCGGATCTGATTGGTACAGGAGGAGATTGCCCCTCCTTCTCCAGCAGAGCACCTGGTTGATTAGAACTGTGTACCTCTGAGATTGCAATGCAGCTTCTTGCCACTAGGCCACCAGCGCTCCCCCCCTCCATCCTTCTTTTAAAGTAGGGACTGTGAGCCCCATTTTTTCAGAGATGGAAATGGAGGCTCTGAAAAAGAAAAAATAAACAAACAAAAACCCATATCTAAGCTTCTGTATTAATTATATAGCAACTAATTTAAAGCCCTGTGGCTTTTATAATACCTCAAACAATCCATTGACTCATTTCAGCTCTCTGATCTTCCATTTTTAATTTTTTTTTAACTAATCTGAAAGTTTGGTATGTTTGAATGACCTGTCTTAAACTTCCTGACATTCTAAATAAAGGGTTTCTGGAAGGGCAGATGGAGGGATCCAATTCTCATGGACACTGAGTAGATAAAGGATCAGGAAAGAGTCAATCCTAAATTAAACAGTTAGTGCCAAGTTTCAAGGCAGAATATGAAAGTAAAAAAAGACACAGGCAAGCATTTGAAAGAGAAGTATTCATTGCTTAAAGGATTACTCTTCAGTTTGGCAGGCTAAGCATGAATGAATTTATCATTTTAACTGTTATTCTGATTTTATACCATTTGGTATAAAAACAAATTCTACAACTAAAAGCAACTTTATTAACTATGTCAGTGAAGGCAGAATTGGCATTGCTATTGATAAATACTCAATGTCATTTTTCCTACTCCAAGCTTTTCTTTGTTTACATCTTTTTATTAAAGAATGTTCCATGCACATTGGAGAAGAATGTACACACAGCGTTTTAGAAGTGCATTATTTTGTATATATCTATGAGATTGAGTTGGTTGATTGTGGGGTTTAATTCTTCAGCATCTTTGTTGAGTTTCATTCTGGCAGTCTATCTTTTCTTGAGAGTGGTGTATTGAAGTCTACTCCTATCATCGTGTTGACTATTTCTTTTTTTTTCAGTTCTGTTAGTGTTTTTGCTTGTGTATTTTGCAGCTCTATCATTTGGTGAATAGATTTTTATTATGGTAGGTCCTCTTGTTCCATTGACCCTTTCAGTAATATATAGTGACCTTCCTTGTCCTTTGTGAAGTCTTTTGTTACATTTCTAATTGATAGCATGGGATTGATTGACACGCTCCATTAGGTCCAAGATTCCAATTGATGGATGACCCAATGGTAATAAGGATGTTGTTGCTGCTGTTACTGCTAGGTGCCATCAAATTGAGTCTGACTCATAGCAACCCTATGACCAACAAACCGGAACTCTGTCCTGTCCTGTGCGATCCTCATGCTTCCTGAAAACGAGCCCACTGCAGCTGTCACCATGTCAATCCCTCTGGCTGAGGGTCTTCCTCTCCTTTGCGGACCCTCCACCCTTCCCAGCATCATGTCTCTCTCCAAGGAATAGGCCCTCCTAGAAACATACCCAAAGTATGTGAGGTGAAGCCTCATCATCCTTGCCTCTAAAGAGCACTCTGGCTGCACCCTCTCCAAGACAAATATGTTTGTTCTTTTAGCCCTCCATGGGATATGAAGTACTCTTCTCCAACACCACAGCTCAAAGGCATTAATTCTTCTGTCATTCTTATTCATTGTCATAAAAGTTGTATGTATAAGCATGTTATTTACCTGAGTATGTTATCTAGAGGTGATAGAAGAAGAATTGATGCCTCTGAGCTGAGGTGCTGGAGAAGAGTATTGAATACCAAGGAATGCTAGGAGAACAAACATCCTAGAGAGATTGAGACCTGTTAGCTCCTTTGAGGCAATTATAATGAAGCTTTGTGTGACCTACTTTGGACATGCTGCAAGTCGGGGCCAGTTCTTCGAGAGGGGCATCATGTTTGGGAGGGTGGAGGAGACAGCACAAGAGACAAAGACCCTTGATGAGATGGATTGATTCAGTGACTCATAAATAGGTGTAGATCTGTCAGAGACAATAAGATTGGCACAGGATAGAGCAGAGTTCAGAGCTGTTGTACATAGGGTTACTATGACTTGCGGGTGACTCAATAGCACATAACAACAAAAGCAACAATAACAACAACAACAACAAGAAGTTATCTGGATGGGTGAGGTCCTTGAAAAAATAGCATAACCTTTCACTGAACTTTCAAGCTAGGCATTATGACAACTAAACTAAAACTCAACATGATTAAAGTGACATATCCAAGGTTATACATCTGACAATAGTCATGTCATCTTGCATATGAACCACACACCTTTAATTAAACTCACAGAACAGCTTGAGAATATATAAAAATGTGGATATGTGTTTATTTTCCCCCTCCCCCAAATGGTATCAAGCCACTTTATTGTTTATTGTTATCCTTCTAGTTCTAAAATGTCACATCTCCCTAGTGCTAGGATATATAAATTATATAAAAACAAGACCTATTATCTTCTAATTAATGTTTTAATGTTGACCAAAGATATTGGACATAAAACCAAATGCATTATCCTGTCCTTGACATGATCAACATTATATCAGCCTGCAAAATACTGTGTGGCTTGGGTAGCCACAGTTCAATAAAGACTTAACAAGAATTGGAGAATGTTCAGGATGAGCAATTAAAAGAATCCAGGAGATAGAAAAGAGCTGCCTTAGGAGGAAAAAGTAACGAAAAATCAATCAAGTCCCTTAAGTTTACCAAGATAAAGTCTGAGAACTTATGGATTCAGTCTGTAAAAACATGTTGAGATAGATAATGTTAGTGCACATACACTCACTGACATTGATATTTGCCACATTTTTTTCTGTCCATTGAGTATCTATTTACTCTTCATCTTTGCAGGCAGAGTTCCTTAAAGAAAATAGCATTTCCTTATCCACTAATGTGTATGTTTTGATGGAAGGGAAAATTCAGGAACCTTCCCCTTAATACTGAATCTGGGGAGATGAAACTTTCCCTTTAAGAAAGTCATGCTTCTAACCAAATGGTCAAGCCTCTTTGGTGGTTAAAATCTATCATTGAGTCTGAGAGAAAATGAGGCAATCTCTTCCATGCAATTTTCAGCTTCCAAAATCCAGCAGAAGGTCAATTATGAGCTAGTTCCTTTGGATATTTTGTTTTTACTCAAGGGCAATGTGGTTTTTAGTTGAGAAAAGCCACAGAAAAGACATGTGTCCTCAGTTTACTCAATCAGTCTTTTTTTCCTTGAGCTTTGCCTCTGACAAAGAGGAGAAGAAGAAAAAATGATGGTTGGTTTTCTTTATTCAACTGGTGGTGGTGTTGTTTTTAGGTGCCATTGAGTTGATTATGACTCATAGCAACCCTATGAACAAAATATCTGAAACCAGTCCAATTTTATGCCATCCTCATACTTCCTGACACACAAGAGCCCATTGTAGCAGTGACCTTATCATTCCACGTGGTTGAGGGTCTTCCTCTCCTTTGCTGACCCTCCACCCTTCCCAACATCATGTCCCTCTCCAAGGAACAGCACCTCCTAACAACATGCCCGAAGTATGTGAGGTAAAACATCACCATTCTTGTCTCCAAAGAGCACTCTGGCTGCAACCTCTCCAAGACATATCTGTTTGTTTTCTTGGCCATCCATGGAATGTTCTCTTCTCCACCATAGCTCAAAGGCATCAATTCTTTTTCTGTCATCCTTATTCATTTTCAAGGTCTCAGATGCATAGCTAGTAACTGGAAAAAAACATAGCCTGAATCTGATGCATCTTTGTCCTCAAACTGATGTCACTACTCCTCAATAATTTGGAAAGGTCCCTAACTGCAGATTTTCCCAGTGCAATACATCTCCTTATTTCTTGACTACTCATATCAACTATGTTAATTTTGGATCCAAGCAAGATGAAGCTGTTGGCAATTACAGTCTCCTCTCCATCCATCGTGACACGGAATATTGGTCTATTTCTGGTATAATATTTTCATTCCTTCCAGAATCTTGGCTATTGGGAGCATCATTGGCCCCTCTCTGTTGCTATACTAATTTTTTCAACCTGCCAATCGATTCTATGAGTTACAGATAGCTTTGCAATAAGTTCCTTTTGGTTTAATTCAGATACTTCTTACCCAAACAATGTAATAGATACACTCATCAAAACCAAGGTATGGGACTAAAAGGAAATGTTTCATTTAAACAGTCAATAAATTATAGGTCGAAAACCAGAGGACAGGAAATTAGCAGATGCTCAACATCAAGAAAACAAAGATTCTCACTAATGGGCCTATTGGCAGCTTCATGATGGATGAGGAAGAGATTGAAATTGTTGATAACTTAATCTTGCTTGGTTCCACAATCAACACTCTTGGAACTAGCAGTCAAGAAGTCAAAAGGCAAAGTTCATTGGGAAAACCTATTGTCAGGGACCTCTCTAGAGTACTGAAGAACAACGCTGTCAGTCTGGAGACAAAGGTGTGCCTGATCCGGGATGTGGTAGTTGCAATTACTTGTTATACATCAATAACTAAGTATGATAGAAAAAGTATCAATGCCTTTGAGTTGTGGTTCTGGAGAAGAGTGTTCAAACATACTGTGGACTGCCAGAAGAACAAGCAGGTCTGTCTTGGAAAGAGTGAAACCAGTTTGCTCCCTCGAAGCAAGGATTCTGAAGCTCCATCTCACATACTCTGGAGACACGGCCTTTAGGGACCAAGTCCTTGGAGAGGGACAACATGCTTGAAAGAGTGGAGGGACAGCACAGGAGAGGAAGACCAGGATTAGAGGCACTGACTCAGTAACTGGAGCAATGGGATTAGGTCTGTTGGAGATGATGAGATTGACACAGGATAGGGCAGCTGTCAGAACTAATATACAGAGGGACATTATGAGTTGCAGGCAACTGATAGCTCATAACCACAACAACAACATACACTACACTAAGGACTGTCTACTACTATCACAATCAAGTCTCACAAACATCCCGAGATGTGGAAATTAGAATTTCCATTTCACAAACTAAATCTGAGACTTGAGAAGTTTAAGTAGCCAACACAGGACAAGTAGTAGGAAATGAAGACATCTATGTGCTATCATGTTTATCATGGCATTATTCACAATAGTGAAGAAATGGAAACATCCCAGATTCCCAGGAACAAATGAATTAACAGAGAAACTGTGGTACAGTCACACAATAGAATACTATTCAGAGTGAAAAATTATAAACCCACAAAACACTATACAACATGAGTGAATTTGGAAGACATTATGTTGAGTGAAATATCTCAGTTACAAAGAGACAAAGACTGCACAAAGGCATTATTGTAATAATAGGACAGAGATGAGGAGAGGTGAGTGGGGAAAAGAAGGATAGGTAATGATACTGTTCTGGAATAAGTGAATGGAAGGACATTCTGAAAGAAGTGGATGATTGGAAACCATGTGTTTGACTATTAATAGTTTTAAAAGGGGTATTGGGGGAAGGTGAAGGGAGAAGAGTGCATAAATGAGTGAATAATTAAAGAAAAAACCCTTAAATGTAATTTAAAAAAAAAGAAATTAAGGCATCTAGAATGAAATGCAAATTAATTCTCTGGTCGAGTCATAAAGGGTTTAATATATACAAGTGATATTTGGGTCATTTATTTACAACTTCAACAAACTCAGCTCATTGCTATAGATTCAAACCACCTGCCTTTGGTTCAGCAACACAACTCTTCATCCACTAGGCCACCAGAGCTCTCTCAACCTCAGGAAGTAGAAATCAAGATAGGAAATTTTTGTTTTAGGGAATGGGTAAGAAGATACAAACATTTCTATTACAATATGCTGTCAGAAAAAAACCTATCAGAACAGATAGAAGGATGGGTAGATAAATTAGTTGGATAATGAACTAAAAAATGATGTTGTTGTTGTTGTTAGGAGTCATCAAGTATGACTGATAGCAATCCTATGACTAATTGATCTGAACACTGTTCTACCTCTTGCCATCTTCGCAATCTCTGTTGTTAAAAAAGTGATAGAATAGTTAATTAAATTAAGAGAAGGCAGTTCTTATGTAATTAGTTATAAACAAAATAGCAGTAATTCAGGATAACAGCAAAATAGAACAAAATGCTTTATCTGAAGTCGTCATTTGAAAATGCAACACATATTGACTTTATCGGGTATTTGTTGTTTTTGTTTTTGTGTCATTGAGTTGACTGTGATTCATCATAACCCTGTGTACATTAGCTCTGAACCCTGCCCTATCCTGTGCCAATCTCATTGTCTTCTAAACACCTAATTCCATTTCTTCAGTCACTGATTCAAGCTATCTCATCCTGGGTATTTTAAAAATGTTAATTCAAAAGAGTGAGGATATTTCCAATTCACTTGATAGGTAGCTACAAACTTTCAAGCCAAGCAATTATAACCAACAAGATGTTAGAGACTGAACTGAAGTTCCCTAAAATGTTTTCCAGTTCTACTCTCCTAGTATCTTACAATGTGACCTTCTTTGGAAATGAGGTCTTTGCAGGTGCACATTAATGTGAGGCCATAGAGGAATAGTGTGGATCTTAATCCACGATGACAGACCAGATGTCAAAACCAGACCATGTGTAGACAGAGGTAGAGATTAAATTTATGCCGCCAAAAACCAAAGAATAGGACAGGGTTTAGAGCTGTTTTGCATAGAGCCGATATGAGTCATAGGCAACTCGATGGCATATAACAACAACAAGAAGTCAATTTGAATGCATAGTAGATAATGGAAGAAGAAGAAAAAAAGACCTACCTAATAGGTTTTCCTGAGCTGTAATGCTTATGGAAGTTGATTGCTATCTCTTTCTTCTGTGAGGTCATTGGTTCGTTCAAACCACCAACCTTTCCATTAATAGCCAAGTTCTTAGCCATTTTGCCATTGAAGTTTCTTCAAAGTAAAACTAACATCAGCAAAGTAAAGTTTCATCTTTAGGAATCTGACTTTTAACTCTGTAAAGAATCCTTCCCCCAAAGTTCTAAATGTTAATAACTCCAATTTCTTCATTTTGTTCATACAAACCACGGGGTGGTTACCTACTTCCTCAAGATGCCACTTCTGTAATACTTTATGTCTCTCTTTTAAAATATCTAACATGATTACTTTCTTCTGAGCGATCCTGATGAATTACAAAGCCCCTTGGTGCCCACTGTGTTCTGATTTTCTTCAGAGCAGAGTCTCAGAGGACTGGTTGTCAGGATTTGAACACAGGCCCCACCATTTAGAAGCTGTAGGGTTTGGGAAGGTAGTTCATACCTCTGTGCATCTGCATTTCTAGTTAAGGCAACAGGATAACAATTTTATCTCCATCCTCTAAGCCAGTTGGGAGAATTAAATTATTTGGTGTTTTAAAGCCTTTGAATAATTTCTATCCCACAGAAACACTATTAAAAATATAGCTATTAGTTTCACAGGGAAAACTGTACACACCCAGAAACCACAATAACGCTTTTTGGTGTGAATACAGGGAAGAAAGAACAATGATAATTGAAGGGTTTGCATTTTTTGTTATTTAAATGAAGGTTTAGGGTTTCTGTAATTTTTCTGTGTGACAAAATTAACTAAAGACCTTTTCTAACTCTGATATTATAAAAATTGTAAGTTCTTACTGGGCATGTTTATAGACAGTCAAGAGAGAGATATATAGTATCTCAGCTGTTGCCTTCAACACACCTAAGTGTGGTTTAGTTGGTAAGGAGAAATGCTACCAACCCAGAGGCAGTTTGTTCAAATCCACCAGCTACTCTGTGGAGAAAGATGGGCCACCATCCCATGCCATTTACAGTCTCAGAAAAACCTGCTGAAGGTCCAGCTGTAAGTCAGTTCTGATTAGATCGCAATGAATTTGAGTTTTATTTTGTTTCACTTTTTTAATGCTACAGTGACATCGTGATGTATTGAAAAGAAAATAGACATTGGCATCAGAAGTGAGTACCAACTCCAGCATCACCATTTCCCATTTCCTGTCTCCAAAGTGATGACAATTTACCACCTCCTCAGCCTCTGTTTCTTTAGATCCGTGGCACTTAGTAGGCATTCAACAACAGTTACTCATTTTCTCTCAAGAAATATTCATTGAAACATTCTACTGGCTTTTCCAATCTCTACCACTTCCTTTGTTTTTCCTCCTAAGTACAATATACAATTATTGCTAATCCTCACATGTCAGATAGGAGTCAGCAGAATTGCAATGAAACAACTGAACTTGGTCCAGCTCATACTATATTCCCTTGGAGAGGGAGCATATTTTGTTTAGCAAAAAAGGAAGGAAAGCGTGTAAGGAAGTGCTGACATTTGCATGAAGCTTCTCTGGCATGTTATTGCTGTTCCATGCCACTGAGTCAGAATCAACTCAAAAATTATCCTCTAGCATCTTTCAAAAGCTATGATTGCATGGGAGATTGTCCACTTTCTTCACGAGAGCAGCTGATGGCTTCAAACCTCACGCCTTTGGGTTGGCAGCATATCTCCTTATCCACCAGGCTACTGGAGTTCTCTTTTGGCATGATGCTCACTTTCTCTGCTACATGGATGGTCAGATATGAAGAAAGAGGATAGGATTTAGTGATGCTGTTTTCTAAGCAGATAGAACTTATCTGAAATCAGATGTTTGCTGATTTGTTGAGAAACATGAAGGAAGGTGTTTTAAAATATGTGGAAACTTAAAATGACAGCCCTATCCCTGGGCTTCCTGAGGAATTGTCCAAGGAAGACAAACTCAAATTCTTATTTCTTGTCATCAAGTCTGCTCAGAGGCTGGGAACCTTTCCAGTAAGGTATACCTCAGCTTTGTCCTGTGGGGCTGCTGGTGACTTTAAAGGGCCACAGAGACAAAGCCTTTTGATTAGCAGCGCCTTGGGCTCCAGTACCAGCGCACCCTCCTGACCCAGACAAACTGCCCTAAGTCCTGGCCCACAGGAAAAGGCTGGAAGACACACCAGAGACAAACAGAAAACTAAGCAGAAGTCACAGGCAAAGAGCTTCTGAGAAGAAATTCTGAGAAAGGACTAGACCAATGCCTGTGCTGCTCCACTCTCGGGGGAGGAGAACTCCCTCCTAAATCGAAACCTAAATAGCTCCCAGTTGTAAATAAATAGAAATGGATGATATATATCCACATTATTTGCCACCTCATTTCTCTTCCACAGAAAAGCAAATTGTCTACTCTTCATCTTAAAGCCGTTTCTGAGGCCGAAAGAGAATCTCCATGTAAAGGAGCTGTTCAGAATCACGAGCAGCGGCACACCAGAGAGAACCAGGCACAAACGAGCAGTCCCAGGGCAGAATGCTCCTCAGCCAACTACAAATGGGGTTTTCAACTAGTGCTCACTGATCTGTAATCTCAGCTTGGGAAATGACCACAGATTTTGGTTTACTTCCAGATAATAGATAATAAACTAGAAAGCATGCAATATATGTTCATTTAATTCTATAAATAGAACAAAGCAATGCTGTTCCATACAAGTCTTCTAAATCACTGGTCTGCAAACTGTAGTTCATGGGCCAAAGCAAGATTTGGTACTAAATCCACCCTAGTGCTGTTTTTAAGTTTGTTTGTTTTTAGAGTTTTATTGGCATGCAGCTGCCTCTATTTGCTTATCTACAATGTATAGATTTGTACACCAATGTTCATAGCAGCATTATTCACCATCACAAGAACATGGAAACAGTCCAAATTTCCAACCACAACTGAATGGATTGAGAAACAGTGGTACATTTACATAATGAAATACTATGCAACACTCAGGAGCAATGATTTAAAAAAATACTACATAACTTGGGAGAGATTGGAGAGCATTATACTGAGTGAACTAAATCAGTCTCATAAGAACAAATAAAGCACAATACCATTATTATAAAAATAGAAGGATAGAGAGTAAGACATATATAAGGACCCAAGGGGTTAAGGGGTGGGAAAAGAGGAGTGAGGATAAGTATGGGAAAACCACAGGGCTACACAATTTTGTGCGTAGAGGGATGAGGGGAAGGAAATTGAAATTATCTGGTGGGGACCTGAAAAGACAGGATAATGATGGGTAAGGTCCAATTCTGATTAATTGTATAAAACATAACACAATGTGAATGGAGAATAGGCTAAAACACAAAGTATATGAACTTTGTAAGCAAAGAAATGTAATTTTTTTTTAAAAAAAGGAACATATGGATTGAAAAAAAACCCCACCCTCACAATTAAACCAATAGATAAAACCATGATAAAAGGATTAAAGTTGTCAACAATTTCATTTCACTAAGCTTCACAATCAACATGATAACAGTGATCAAGAAATCAAAACACATTTGCATGGAGAAAATCTGGTTGTCAAGGACATCTCCAAGGTGCTAAAGAGCAACAATTTCCATTTAAGGACTAAGGTTCATATGATTCAAGTTGTCTTTTCAATGACTTGCTATGTATCTGAAAGTTGTATAATGAGTAATTTTTTTTAATTTTGTGTACTAAAGATTTTTGTTTAAAAAACTAAATTTTTTTCCCCAACATCTCCTTGGTTATCTTTTTAAAATTTATTATTATTATTATTATTATTATTATAGTTAATTTACAAAATTTGAATACATTGTTTTCTAGAACAGTACTCCTTACAAGAGAACATTGTTAGGAGGGATAAATCTTGGCAAAAATATACCATGGAGTGTCAGAGAAAGAAAGGAAGACTCTCAACAAAATTACAAGACAGATTGACAAAGTGACTGTGTCTAAAAACCAGAAAAACAGACATGGAGGCACAATGTCATGAGCATCTCTCTGAAAGGGCCAGAGGAAGTAAGATGAGCACAGTCCATCACTGCCCCAGAGCAGAAAGAAGATAGCCTGCAGTCCAACCTCATGGCGCCTCTATATCTACAAAAGCAATAGCAGGAGGTTTATTTATTCATTGCTGACCCACAGACTCACAATTATGGTACCAACAATGGGGTTTATTAGGGAAGAAAGTTGAAGAGTGGGAAAGGCAAAGAATATTAATACAAATCTAAGTTTTAGCCCAACAGTTCCCAGGCACAATTCCTTAGTTAGTTCAGGCTCTGGTTTCAATTCAACAGTCATATCCAAATCATCCAGCAAAGTTTGTCTCAGAGAAGTTGTAAGTCAGCTTCTCCTTCAAGCAACCAGCAAGAATAACCAAACTGTTAATTGTGGCCAGCACAAATGCAAGAAGCCTCGGGTCAAGCCTTGCCACCGTTTGTCCACAGCAATGCTACAGTCTCTCCACCACCAGGCTCTGTCTCTTGACAGTGTCTTGACACCACAAGTCTTTCTTGCCTCAAGCCTTGCTGCTCAGTATGGAAAGCACACTTTCTCTTATTCTAATCCCACAATTGTTGGTGATTTGCAAAACCGCGTGTCTGCATTGAGGTAGTTGGAAACCAAAGGCGGCTAAAAACAAAGCCAACTTTCAGGCTAACACCACAGACTGTAACAATGTTCAGACATTTCTCATGACACAAGATAGGGTGAAGTTCAGATCTACTACTGTTCATAGAGACACTATGAGTTGTAGTTAGATTGACAGCACGCAACAACAGCATATAGCTACTTTTCTGCAATATAGGCAGACATGAGATGTTACAACAGAGATGTAAGGCCAGTAAATAGAAAGTATTTATTACCTGTTTATAGAAAATATCTGCTGACCTCAGTTTTGAATTGTTGTATAAAGTGCTATTAAACTGAAAAACTCAAACTCATCAGTCAGGACAGATTCATAGTTCACCGTCCTTGAGTTTCCTGGTCTGTAGATAGCACACAAAGAAAGAGTTTGTTCCTCTTTCTCCTGCAGAGCTGCTAGTGGATTTGAAATTCCAGAGACACCTGATCTTTGGGTTAAAAGCACAGGTCCCTACAGATTAGGCCATGAGAGCTACCCAAACTGCTATCAGATGTCTTCACGTGTATTCTGATTCATAGGAACCTATGTAAAGAGAATGCAACACTTCTGAGTCTTGCACCATTCTCACAATCTCTGCTGCACTTAAAGATCATTGTTGTGGCCACCATGCTAATCCATCTTGCTGAATGTCTTCCTCTTTTTCACTGACCTGTCACTTTACCTAGCAAGATGTCCATTTCCAGGGACTGACCCCTCTTGACAATTTTCTTTCAAGACACAACTGTTTGTTGTCTGGGTACTACAAGGACTATTCAGTATTTATAACCAACAAAACCAAAAATGAGCTACTAGAAATTGCAAACCAAACCCCCAAATCCAATGACTCTGAGTTGACACAGTTTTCTTAGCCGATAGATCTTTATGAAAGAAGATGGCCTGCCTCCCTTAAGCAGCTGGTGGATTGAAAAAACCAATCTTTGGGTCAGCAGTCCAATATGTAATGCATTGTTCTGCTATATTAGCTATTCATTATCTCTCTGCTTTTACATTTGATTGTTTTCAAACAATCATCTATCATAAACACATGATTGGTCACAGAGATTTCCATGCCTTCACAACTCTTAATATGTAATATTTATATCTTATCTGATCTAATCCACTGCTCCTGAGTTGATTCCAACTGACAGTGACCCTCAGTCAGATTTCCAAAGCTGTAAATCATTAAAGAAGGAGAAGGCTCATTTATCTTTTGGGGAGAAGCTAGAAGGTTCGAAAAAAAAAAAAATCTTTTATAATCAGTAATAACCTCATGGATTACAACTATTCAACCCATATTTGATTATGAGTATGGTGCAAGACTCAGCAATATTTTCTTTCTGCTATACAGGTGGTCAATATGAAACATGGCCAAATTAACAGTTGCCGGCACTCAATAATATTTGATTCTGCTGTGCACGAAGTCACTATGTTGATGTTTTTGCTAGTATGTTGCTAGTCAAGCATGACTCACAGCAATCCTATGAAGAGCTGGCCTGAACCTTGTCCTATCCTGTGCAATATTCATCATCTCTGGCACATTAGAGTCCATTGCTGAAGTCATCAGGTCAATCCATCTCATTAGGTGTCTTCCTCAACTTCACTGACTTTCCATAGTTCCACACATTAGGTCCCTTTCCAAAGAATAGCATTAGCTAGCTACATGTTGAAGCCTTGCCATCTTTGCCTCCAAGGTACACTCTGGCTGCAATTTTTTCAAGACATATTTGTTTATTCTTTGGGCAATCCATGGGATATTTAGCACTCTTCCCCAGTGTCAAACTCAAAGGTATCAATCCTTCTTCTGTCATCTTTATTCATTGTTCAGCTTTCTGATGGGTAGCAGGTGATTGAGAAGCTCATGGCCTGAATCTGGCACACCTTAGTCATCAAATTGATATCATTGCTCTTCAGCATTGTGGAAATCATGGCCAACTTGTCAGGAGAAAATGATAAGAATTAGAAAGAAGGAAATTCTCAAAGGTGTGAGGAGATGGTTTAGCAGCAAAAATTTCAAAGTTGGAATAAATGTGGCATATAAGATAAAGACTTTTGGGTATAGATATCTATGAGAAAATATAAGAACTTCCATTAGATAAACAAGAGGTACCAACTGAATGAAGATCTTGAATTTCATCTTTGTAAACCAGAATTAAATGACACGAGACCTGAATTATTATGTTAACTAAATTTGTAGGCGATATTATAAAACTGGGATTAACAGTTAAACATGCATAAAGACAACTAGAAATGCTTGGATAACTAAACAACACCCTCATCTCTCTAGTGATCTGAAGCTTCTTCTGCATTATAGCATCAGAGCTAGTAAGAGTCATTTCTTCATTCTGTTGTGGAGAAGCTGAATAACTGACATCCACCTAGTAACTCATTCTTCACCTTAAAGATGAGAAATGTATACATTTAAACTTAGTATTTTCTGGAATACTATGCTGCATTGAAAAACAACAAATTCATGAAATATTATGCAAAATGGATGACCTTGGAGGACATTATGCTGAGTGAAATATCTCAGTCACAAAAGGACAAATACTGCATAGTGCCACTGTTGTAAAAAGGGACTGACATAGGAGTTGCAGAGGAGACTGAGAAAGATGGGATAAATTATGTATACTGCATTGAAACAGATGAGAGCGAGAATTGCTTAAAAGTTATATATGATTAGGTATTATAGTCATGACAGGAGTCCAGAATGAAGGCTGCATAGTGGAGTGGACATGGGGGGAGGGATTATATAATAATGAAAGAATTTTTCTTTTACTTTTCAAAGAGAAGAGTGAACTAGGAGGGGTGAGCAGGGAGAAAAGTGCAACAATGAATGAATGGAAATCCAAAATCTTTGTAAATTTTCATTAAAATTAATAATAATAAAAACAGCATTGTCATGCAGCATTTCAATGGATTGCTTTTAAATTTCTAAATTAGACTAATTGGGGCATTTTACGCCTGATTATAATCATTATTTTAATTAACAACAAGTATGCTCTGCCAAAAAATCCCTCTCCTATCACTTAGTATCAGGATATAACACGTGCATTCACAATTAAAGTGAGAACACTGGGTCTTACATTTGAGAGAAGACACACACAAACTGAAGAATAGTTAGAAATGAAAATGCAACCATGCAGAAAGCCTCAGAAACTGAACAAACTAGGAGTTGTCAGGGCCAGGTGTTAATGGGACTACCTGTGCACAAAGCCACTCAGAATGTCAAATTGATAGGAAAGAGGTAAGAAAATGGAATATTTCTCTTGGAAATGATAGAAGGCTGGAGTTACAGTGCTTCTGATTTTAGACAGCAATTTAGTAAACTCAAATCCCTTGTAACCTATTCCATTTGTAGCCTGGAGCAGGGTTGTGAATCAAGATGACAGGACATGTTTGTCCCAGCATGCTCTGTTTATATGGGAGATGACCAGTGAGTGGTGTCTACTCATAATTAAGGAATGGACATTTAGAAGGATGTCCTTCTTGAATGTCAATAAGGATGGGTTCAACATTTCTGGAGCTGGAATAAAAGAAGCAGAACCAGATAACAGGGATTAATTTACACACAATGTGCTGACCCTTATCTATTCTGTATTTTATGTAGAGAAATCATAAATTGTATAAGATTATAGTTAGTCTGAGGGCAACGTGTCTATCATATGAACTTTGACACACACACACACACACACACACACACACACACACACACACGACTAAGAACAACAGGTAAAAATCTGTTTCCCAACCACCGTCCTTTAGCAGAAAGAAAGAATTATCCTTGCTCTTCCCTCATCACTCCTCTAAACTCCTGCCTTTGCTGCCGTGTCATTTAATACTGTTGTTGTTGTGGCAACTGCTTCATCCCTTCTTCCACACCCTGTCATTCTAATTCTCTTGGAATTAGACAGAGGATACATTTAACAGAAAATACATTTAAGCAACTTTCTTACAATTTCCAATGACAAATATTTGTCTAAAAAACTCTACAGATTTAATATAAATAGGACCCACTCAAAAACTTATTGTCATCAAGTCAACACTGACCCATAGTTGATCTTATAGTGTAAATCTCATGGGAGGACACTGCCCATATTTCTCCAAAAGATCAAATGGTGGATTCGAACTGCTTGCTTTGGTTTGGCTCCCTATGAATTAATTAGTAGGGACTACTTGGGAGGGTGGCCATATATCCCAGTCTTCCTGGACAAGGTTAATGTCTCACTATTGTACTAGTTTAATGATTTACTAAAACATTCTTTTACTTCCAGCAGTGGCTTGTTTTAAAACATATGCCCACTCAATAGAGAGGTAAAGATGATGACTCTGGAGCTGAGTTTTCTGGATTATCAATGGCTGTTTTTTGAAGTAGACCATCAGATCTTTCTTCTAATGTGCCCTTGGATGGACTCAAACCACCAATCTTTCAGTTAGCAGCCAAGAACATTAGCCGCTTTCATCACCCAGAAACTCTTACACTAAGATAGTTCTGTAAATCTAAACCAACTCACAAACACATACTTCAGACTAGATTAGGTTTCCATCCATTGCACTCCTATGGCAAAGCACACACACACCCAAATACATTCCATTATCCCAACCACTCCCCCCCCTAGGTATCAAGTCAATAAGTACTTATTAAGTATCATCTATCATGCATCAGGTACAATGCATCATTGCCTCTCCTTGACATTAGAAAATGAGACTTAATTATCTTGCTTACCTATCTTGACTAGTACATATTTTGCTTTCAAATATCTCTTGAGCTCAAAGGAAAAAGATCATTGCCTTCTAGAAGAAAGAAAATAATTCGTAACAAAAGTAAAATTTATGCTGGACATTAAGTGTGGGAGGAATCTGATAGGCAGTATGGAACACTACTGGCCTAGTGGCTAGAAGCTGTGCTACAATCCTGAAAGTACGCTGTTTTAAGTCACCAGCGAGTCCACAGGAGGATGGACAATCTCCTCCCCTTCAATCACCTGCCTCTGAAAACCCACCAGAAGTTCAGCTATGGGTTAGTTCTGACTCTCCTGTACACAACAACACAAGAGGGAAAAAGTATCATTCTTCATTTAACAAAGTATATAAAATTATAAAACCAGAAAAACAATGTGAAAATGCTTTGTAAATCTATGACATTGTACACACATAATTACAAGATGACCAGAGAACTGGAATTGGAGTGTTACTTTTAGCAAATTTGCCAAAGTCTCTAAATTAGTGTTTTCTCACTGGCCTCTAGAATGAAGCATGGAATTTACCCCATTTGCATTCCACTGACAACTCATCTTAAGGTGGGCACCTGGAGCAGGATTTCTCTGCAATCATGGACTTATTCTGCAAATTATCTCTCTGAGAAGTTGTAGGTAAATCAAACTTCTTGCAAGTCCACTCACATTTGAAATGGTGAAAGTTAGCTACTTAGGTATATCTCAAAACAAACTCTATGGTAAAGTAAATCTAATCTATTAATAGAACAAATCATATTCACGAATCTGTTTCTTTTTTTTTCTATAATTATATTTTCTTAATTTTCATAAACATTTACAGAGATTTTGGGCTTCCACTCATTCATTGTTGCAC
Source organism: Elephantulus edwardii (assembly GCF_000299155.1). Lineage (NCBI taxonomy): Eukaryota > Metazoa > Chordata > Mammalia > Macroscelidea > Macroscelididae > Elephantulus > Elephantulus edwardii. Next base: position 2,556,224 of record NW_006399859.1, read on the forward strand.
TATTCTCTCTACCCTCCTCCCAGTTTGTTCTTGTCCAAATGCCACAGTGCTTGTCAAAGCCAGTTCTGATTAATCTTCTTTGTCAGTGTGTCCTTTGCCATTCCCTATCACTCCTCCCTGAGAGAGACTTCACCCTGAGTCATAAGGAAAAGGGGATGGCGTATTCTCTTAGCTACTTCCTGCTGAAAAGGGACGCTGTGGGTTTCAGGGTGAAGATCTTCTCTCACTACTCTAAAGGGCCCCTTTGGCAGTAGGAAACACATAGACTATTATGGAGATTGATTTTGGAATTTAGATGCACTCTTATTGATTGTGCTTGGCCGTACATGTTCATATCCTTGAAGATGTATCATGGGGGTGTTGCAACCTAGAAGACACAAATTTGACTAACAAGTTATAAGTACATGAGTCCAAAAATTATGGAAAAGTAAAAGAAAAGATTCTTTCATTGTTTTACAAACCCTCCCCCAGGTCCCCTCCACCATGTAGCCCTCGCTCTAGTCTCCTGTGATGACAGAAATACCCAGTTATATCTCTCTTTTAAACGGTTCTCTCCCTCCTCTGTTTCAGTGCAGTATACATTATTGAACCCATCTTACTCAGTCTCTCCCCAACCCCAAGGACAGTCCCATTCTACAACAGTGGCATCATGTAATATTTGTCCTTTTGTGACTGGGATATTTCACTCAGCATAATGTTCTCCAGAGTCAACCATTTTGAATAATATTGCATGAGTTCCTTGTTTTTTAATGCAGCATAGTATTCCATTGTGCGAATATACCACAGCTTCTCTAGCCATTCGCTTGTTGATGGGCACTTAGGTTGTTTCCAACTCCTTGCTATTGTGAACAAAGCTGGAATAAACATGGGTGTGCATATATCTGCTTGGATGTCAGCTATGGTCTCTTCAGGGTATATTCCCAGTAGTGGAATTGCTGGGTCAAATGGTATCTCTATTTGTAACTTTTTGAGAAAGCGCCATACTGCTTTCCACAGGGGTTGCACCATTTTACACTCCCACCAACAGTGAATCAGGATTCCAGTTTCTCCACAACCTCGCCAGCATTTGTTGCTTGCTGTTCTGTTAAATTTTGCTATTTTGACTGGGGTGAAATGATATCTCATAGTTGTTTTAATTTGCATCTCTCTTAGGGCTAGGAATTTTGAGCATTTCTTCATGTGTTTGTTAGCCATCTGAATGTTGTCTTCAGTGAAACGAATCTGTTTCTAAACTTAGATTGTTTGAGAGAAAAATCTACAAAAATCAAGACAGATTTGGATACTGTCTCTGTCATACGCACACAGACACACACCCTAACAAATTCCATCTTATAAGCCCTGTAATTGTTAAAATTTAAAAATATCCAAGATTATTCAGGTTTCAGACATGTTCAAGTTAAGTTTCAAGCTATTTTTCAAAGATAATATATAAAAGTTCTATTTCTGAAAATGTATGGATAGAGCATAAGTCATGAACATGAGTATAAATTACTTACTATAGTGTATGACTTATAGTAAATACCTGATGAATAAGTTGCTTTGCAGCATCATTATTAAGTAAAGAATATATGAAAAAAGAATTATAAAATAGATCAAAAGATTATGCCTTTAGGAAAAGGGACAGTTACACCCCAACAAAAGTGATAAAAAGTATTTTGTGGGGAATAATAATGTGAAACTGAGAAGGACCTGAAGTATTTGCTGAAGAAGGTCAAGGACTGCAGTCTTAAATATAGATTGAAGCTCAACATCAGGAAAACAAAGATTCTCAGCACTGAGCCAATTGGCAGCACCATGAATGGATAGAGAAGAGACTGAGGTAGTTAACAATTACAACTTGCTTGACTACACAATCAACACTCTTGGCACCAGCAGTCAGAAAATCAAAAGACAAATTGCATTCCCAAAATCTGCTGTCAGGGACATCTTTAGAATACTGAGAAGCAACAATATCAGTCTAGAGACCAAGAAGCACCTGATCCTGTAATTGCATCTTCAAAATTACTTGCTATGCATTAGAGAGCTAGACAATGACTAAGGATGACAGAAGAAAAACTGATACCTTCAAATTGTGGTGCTGGAGAAGAGTCTTGAACTTACAATGGACCATCAAGAAAACAAATAGTTCTGCCTTAGAGTGAAACCACGTTTCTCCTTGGAGGCTAGGATTTTAAAACTCCATCTCATATACTTTGGGTCCATGGCCAGGAGAGACTGGTCCTTGAAAAAGGACATCATGATCGGAAGGGTGGAGGGACAGCACAGGAGAAGATGACCTCAGAAGAGATGGATTGATACAGTGACTGGGGCAATGGGGATAGATGTGTCAGAGTCAGTAAGAGTGGCTCAGGACAGAGCAGGCATCAGAGCTGTTGTACATAGGGTTGCTATAGGGCACAAGTGACTCGACAGCACATAACAACAAACAATACTTGAAAGAGTAAGACATTTTTTCAAAGACTGATAAGAAGATCTGAACTTAATGTTTGATCAACTATATGACCTGGAGAAGGAATATATTTACAAGTACAAGACATACTATTATAATGTGAATTTTGTCGTGGTACATGGACCTGTTATCGGGTTTTGGCCTCATCATCTTATGTACTGACAGAGGATATTAGAAAACATCATAAAAATGAACAAGTATGTATTAAAATTTTGTAGTCCTTCTGTCTACAGATTTGATGCTGTCCTAGGAGATGGCTACTAGTTAAACTCTAGTAATGAGAAATTAGAACTAGATTCAGAAGTATCTGTGAAGGTATATGGGCTGGACTTCTGTGACCCAATGGGGTTCAATCAATAGGTCTAAAAAGTAATCTTTGGAGTACCATCTTGAAGTACCTTCCATGTACTTCCCCATTGGTTGACAGATAAAAACAAATTAGAAATATGATTGTTTGAGCTTCAGAAAGCCAGGTAATAAAAAAAGTACATTTTACTAGGTTCAAAGGAAGTTCAGAAACATGCAAATATACTTTAAATTGAAAAAGTCATAAGAAAATTATTTCTTTCCATTGTAATAAAGATATCTAACTGAAAAAAAATCTGTGAAAATGTAATAACAAAGCATTAAGGGAGATGGATCTAATTTAGAGAGAAAGTAGGAGAAAAGACGCAGAAGCATCAGAAATCCAAATGTGTACACCCTACAACCTCTGAAGAACACTGAGGTATTGAATTTAATTTAAGGAACTTACATTTTAGACTCTAAGTAATACCTTACAGTAGAAGCAAGGAATGCTTCTCAAAGACAATGTTAAGCAGTTTCTATATCCTGATTCAGAAATGCAAAGAAGCCCAAGTCTCAGAAGTTTAAGACTTCAAGGTGAGAATATAAGAATATTGCTTGTCTAAGGATTATAAATAGTTTATATAAACATACAAAAACAGAGGAAATTCAAATAGTATTAAAAATGTTAGAAAGATAGTTCATCTCAAATTTTATTAAAGGAAAAAAATGCAAGTTATAGAAGGTCTATCATGTTTCATAAAGCAAATATAAAGGTGTATTTATTGGATATACTTGGATTCACTGATGAAAAAGAACTTGGTCCTGACTGCTGACTGTGCCTATCATCTGAAGCATACATTCTCAAAAGCAGATGCATACCCAAATTTTTCTGTGAATCCTATATTCATCAGGGATGTGCATGTACATTATATTGATTAGCTATGCGAATGACAGTTAAACTGTGTGTGTATGTATATATACACATATATATACAGATAGATAGATGATAGATGATAGATAGATAGATAGATAGATAGATGATAGATAGATAGATAGATAGATAGATAGATAGATAGATAGATAGATAGAATGACATTCACCAGCGGCTCTGAAGGAGGAAGAAGGGCAATCTCTTCCTGTGAGACTAACTGCCTCTGAAACCCACTACAGGGTCAGATATGGGTTAGTTCTGACTCAACAGTACAAAACAATATATTTAGATATTATTTATATTGTGTGTACACACACACACATACACATACACAGAGAGAGTTTTCTTGTTTATCTGCATATAAGCTTCATTCTACTATAGAAAAAAAAATTCTCTCTACACAGAAGGAAATATGGCTATCAATCATCTCATGCTAACAGTCTTGCCATTTATAAATGGAAAAGAAAAGAAAATTATCTTCAACAGTTTCAGGATTCAAGTCCTAACATTACTTTAAGGGGCCTGATTTGGATCACATACCTATCCAGATGTCCAAAGAGGTAACCTGGTCACTTTTGTGCAAAAAGGTCACCAAGTATTCCTGCCTCACCAGATATCAATATGCATGGAGTAAGGATAAAAGGGGAAAAGAGATGAACAGGAAATATACAATGTAAAATTTCAATCACCTTAGCTCTTCAAACAATTTTTAAAAAGTGTACACCAAGTATTTTAGGTACTGAAAGGAAAATCTGGGCAGGAGAGTGGTCAAGTCAACAGTAATACTGGCAATGGAATCACACGCCATATATTTTTATTATTTACTCTCTCTCTCTAAGCTAACATTCAGCTCTCTGAATTCACTGCCATTGAGTTGGAGCCAACCCACAGCTGACCCAGCACTAGGATTTTGGAGGCTGTAAATCACACAAGAGGACACTGTCCATCTTTCTCCCTCAGAGTATTTGGTGAATTAGAAACACTAGAAAGGCAATGTCTTTGTGTTAGCAGTACAACTGCCTGCAGACTGCACCAAAAATCAGATGAAAAAAATGTCAATAATGACCAGAAACACATAGTAATAAAATAATACTATGCCAATCTTTCAAGACAGCCTTTACTCTAATAATGAAAGTTGAGAATAATAGGTCTTTGTAACAGAAAAATAATCAGGAACTCAGATTGGTATTTTAATCAGTTTTAACACTATCTCTACAACTAAAACACCACATTTTACTTGGTTATTCCCTATTATATCTCTTACTATTACTGGTATATCCCAAAATACCACTTGACAAAAATGACCCTATGAATGGGGGGGTAGGGTAGGGGAAGAAATAACCACCAAGGTCCCAATAGAAATTGTTCCAATGATCTAACAAAATTAAAAGGTGTAATTTGGAGCATCTTGAATGATAGATGCACTGAATATCTATCCTTCAGGCAACCCTGAATTTTTTATAAGAATTACATAATAGTCGTGGGAAGTGTTTATCTCTCATCAGCATTCAGAGAGCAGATATAATGCAATACTTCTACAGAACTGAATCACACATTCTGAAAACTATCTGGGAAGAAAGGAGCAATAAAGTTGCCCAGCAAGACTCAAGAGTCTAGCCAATGCAAATGCCTGCATGGTTGCCTGACCTCCATGAGGGGAAAAAAATTCCTCAGAAAACAGTTCTGTGTCCATTTCAACAGAAAGATGAGCTATAAGTAAATATGCATTATATTAAAAGCTAACAGCCATGGCATTTGGCAGCAGCATGTGAGGGAAAAGAATCATTGAACTTTTAACTGATGGTAGGCTCAATCTGAGTCAGCAGAGTGATACAGCTCAGAGATTTTAATAATAGAAGGATTTAAGGGAACTGCTATATTTAAAAGGAAAAAGTAGGGAATGGTCCTACTCAATGGATAATGGATAATATCAAGTTCATCTTTGAGCATAGCTGAAACAGACAACTGAAGCATGTTAAATTGATGGGTTACTAGAATGGTGAAGAAAGTGAAAGCCTTAATGGATGAGAAATGGAGATAGAAACTAGAGAAATCTAAGAATAGAGCAAAGATGAAGTGGGAACAGAAAAGAATACTGGAGTTGTCTTCAACAACTTGTAAGAACATCATATATAAATTGGTTCCAAGGAATAGAATTTGCTCCAGATTATCCAGGCTAAAGCAAGATATTTTTAAAACTCAAATAGAGAAAAAGAGAACATTTGAATGGTCAGAGATGAGCAAAGGTGGAATAGAATGCCTGAGGAGATGGAAATATCTATGTCACCAAGGTTGTTGAGGCAGAGAATGGTTGGCCATTTTTCACAGATGACCTTTAATTTCCTTCAAACACAAAGATTATTTTTTATAGCTCTAGGAGTCCATTAATTTATTACTTTACAAATGCTTATTAAACACTAGTTATGTTCTAGACATTTTTTTTGATGGATGCACATCTGTTTAGTGCAGTGTTGTTCACAATAGTAGACGCAGAAGCAGCACAATAATACTTTTTAATGCCAAAACCCCCAAATATTCTGAAAGGGCCAAAGAATCCCCAGTTGCATTTCTGAGGAAACCTTCTTTATCTATAAGAAACCAACCAATTGTCTGTGTAGCCATTTTCTACCTTATAAATATTATAATTTTCCAGACATAAACTATCAAAACAACATTTTTATACATGTTAGGAAGCTATTACGAAATAAGATCTCCTCTAACAACATATATTTATTCAATGAGTAAAGGAGCTATTGAAGGCTTTTACACTAGAGACAGAAATAGTCTGATTAAATTTATTGTTCTTCAAAGAATTTGTCTTTTAATGAGAGCATTCTGTATTTTCACAATCACATCAACTGGCACATTTTATTTTTTTTCCCATCAGTATGTTGTAGATTGCTAAATCAGCTTTTATCCCTGTTCGTCCCTCCACTACTACTCTTATTTTCATTTGATCAAAACTTTTTGGCTTAAGTGACTGGATGGATTATGGTGGTATTTATGGACAAAGGAAGCCTGGAGAAGAAACAAATCTAGGGGGGAGTCCAGAGTACACCTGTAGAAGAGAAAGGTGGGAACACTCGTTAGATATTCAGTGGAATTGTCAATTTGACTTTTGAACTAAGATGAGTGGACCCAGAGGGAGAAATCAGGAATAAAGACATAAATTTTTAAATCTTTAGCATATAAATAATATTCGAAGGTGTTGTACTACATGAGATCATCAGAGCAAAAAAGTTCCTGCTACTAATCTAAGAAATGGGTATACCTTAGGGTACATAATTCACCAGTTTGGAAGAAAAAAAAACAAAACTGAAAAAAAAAAAACACCTACTGTAAGAAGCTAATCTTAAGATCATCTCTAAGGAAAAGTTAGCATGAATAATGGCACCATGAGACCAGCAGATGAAAAACATGATAATGACTTTCTAAAAGTCAGTTTTTATAGATTTAGTAACTGCTTGGATGATGTAACCATGTTTCCTCAAGTGACTACCTATTAAATCTGAATCTCTTTGTCCTCTATACCAAGAACCTAATAGGGTAAAATTATAAAGAAGAATAGTAACTAAACTCAAAATTACTAAGATTTACTTTAGTAATCTTATAAACCAGACAGACCATCAAAAACTTATATGCAAGTTCAAACTAAAGCCGAAGAAAATAAAATCTAATCCACAGGAACCAAAATTTGACCCTGAGTCAATCCCATTTGAATTGAAAGACCATCTCAGGAACATTTTAAGGACTTGAACACTAATGAGCAAAGACCAGATGAGCTGTAGGAGGATATCAAGATTACCATCCATGAA
>NW_006399859.1:2566011-2568831 GCF_000299155.1 Elephantulus edwardii
AAGAGCAACAATGTCAGTGTAGAGACTAAGGTGTGCCTGAGCCAAACCATAGTCTTCTAATTACTTGCTATCCGTTAGAGATTTGAACAATGACTAAAAATGAAGAAGGAGAATTGATGTCCTTGAGTTGTGGTGCTAGAGTATTGAACATCCCATAGATTGCTAAGAGGTATGTCCTGGAGAGTGTGCAACTGTGCTAATCCTTGGAGGCAAGGATTGTGAAGCTCTATCTCATATACTTTGGGCATGTTCCCAGGAAAGGCCAGTCCTTGGAGAAGAACATCATGCTTGGAAGGGTGGAGGAACAGTGCAAGAGAGGAAGGCCCTGGATGAGATGGATTAACTCAGTAACTGAAGTAATGGGGATAAGTGTGTCAGAGACAGTGTAATTGGCTCAGGATAGGGCAAGGTTATTGTACATAGTATCCCTTTGAGTTGGAGATAACTCAAGGGCACATAACAACAACAACTGACTGTCAACTAATTGATCCAAACTGTTAGCAAATCTGTAGGACAGAGAGAATATCCCCCTGGGGTTCCAAGGCTGTAAATATTTAAAGAAGCATACTGTTTTACTATTCTCTAGCAAAGTGGATAATAGGTTTGAACCATTAATCTTTTGATCAAGCACTGAATTGTTTAATCACTATTAAGATGGAGTTCTTTCAACCACTCTAAAAAACAAAACAAAAACACCATTGCCTTCAAACTCACAGGGAGTTTCTGATGCTATAAATCTTTATGGAAGGAGACAGCCCATCTTTATCCTATGGGTATCTGATACGTTTAAACTACTGACATTTTGGTTAGCAGTGCAACTGCAACATATTAAAACATAGCCCATTGCCACTGTCACCGTGGAAACCTACCTGGTCAAGAGTCTTCCTCTCCTTCATCATCCCTCCAATTTCTCAAGCATGATGTCCCTCTCCAATGAACAGCCTCTCCTACGCATTGCCCAAAGTGTAATCATCTTTGCCTCCAAGGAACACTCTGACTGCATCTTCTCCAAGACATATCTGTTTGTTCTTTAGGCAGTCCATGGGATATTCGGCACTCTTCCCCAACACTATAGTTCAAAAGCATCAACTCTTCTTCTGTCATCATTATTTACTGTCAAGCTCTCAGCACCTTAGCAAGTGATTAAAAAGACCATGGCCCAAATAAGGTACACTGTCGTGCTCAAGGTAATATCATTGCTCCTCAATGATTTGCAGAGTTCCAGGACTATAGACTTTTACCGTGCAATACATGTCTTATCTCCTGACAGCTGGTACCAAGTGTATTAATTGTGAATCTAAGTGAGACAAAGACAGACATAGTTTCAATCTTTTCTCCATCTATCATGATGTTGCCTATAGTTACAGTGATAATAATTTTTGTTTTGATGTTAAGATGCAATCTATATTGAAGGCTGTTGTCTTTTATTTTCTACAGCAAGCTCTTTAAGTCTTCCTCACTTTCAGCAAACAAGGTTGTGTCATCTGCATAAAAAAGCTTATTGATGAGTCTTCTTCCAATCCTGATGCCACATTCTTCTTCAAAAAGTCCAACTTCTCAAATAATTTGCTCAGCATACAGATTAAAGAAAGAGGTATGGAGAAAGGATACAACCCAGACACATACCTTTCCAAATTTTAAACCTTCATCTATAGGATGCTATAAACTAATTTTAAAGTTAAATCATGCAAAATTGTGCGATAAAATATTATTGAGAAATTAATTGAGTCAATGGCAATAACAAGAAATAAAAAGTTCTTAATGAAAAATGGTAAAAATTAAATCATCTAGAACAGAAGTGCTAAACATGTTAATAGGCCATCTAATAGGGATGCCCTATAAAATCATGACCCTAAACCTCCCACCAAAAAAGCCATACCACAAGTTTTATGGTTGCCCTCATCAGCATTTTATTTATTGTGTTGTTATTGAGAATATACACAAGAAAACATATGTAAATTCACAGTTTCTACATTTAGTGACATGGATTCCATTCATTGAATTGTCTGAACTTTATCATTTGTATGCAAATTATCCCTCCCATAATGACATACATCCACTGTGGAAGATGTTAATCTAGTCTTTCCAGTTGCTGTTATCAATTTGATCCAATAATAAATCTTAAATATCAGATTGCTAGAAGCTGTACTGGAATCCCAGAGGTACATGGTTCAAGTCCACCAGATGCTCTGCCGGAGAAGGAGGGACAATTTCCCTCCTGTACCAGTCAGATCTGATTTGATGGTACACGCACAATAAATAAATTAAAAACAAACAAACAACAAAAATCAGATTGCTAGAAGCAGGCAGTTTTCAATAATTAAACTTTTCTTTAAGAAGACTTCAGTGCTGTTTTCAGATTAACATTGGTTAAACATTATCTCAGGGGGAACTGATTGAGGTGTACATCCAGTCTTTATGGCTCCAGGAAGTCTTTAGTTCATGAGAATGTGAATTTCTGGTATTTCCCCACTTTGGGGCTTGGTTTTGGCTTTCAAAAAAGTTTTATTCATTCATAGTCACACATTTTCTTCCCTCCCTCCCTGTAGTGCCTCCACTTTGCTATGTACCTCTTGTTCCACATTGTTGTCATAGATAGAATACCTAGTCATATATTTCTCTGGACTGTTGTATTTCCTTACTTTTGATCAGACTTGTTTGTTCACAATGTTCAATAATGGTCATCAGGCACCATCTAGTTCTTCTGGTCTCATGGAAAAGGAGATAGTTTTTTCATAGATTCAGAACATATTGTATTCCTGATTCTCTTTCCTTGGTTATTCTAAAGGAATAATTTTTATGTAATTGAGATCATATAGT
>NW_006399859.1:2569284-2575998 GCF_000299155.1 Elephantulus edwardii
CATCTTCCAGCTTCAAACAAGCTTCAGCATGAATCAAGACTTCATTTTTCACACTGGATAAGTAGAATTCCAGCATATGTATATATTGTATTCTATATATTAACTTGCTGATAAGTATTCATGCTATTTCTCTCTTTGAGTTGTTATGAATATGAATAGTGCTTCAATAAACAGTGGTCTAGAAGGTCGTGCTTGATTCTCTACTTTCAAGTATCTGGGATATATTTAGTGCTTCTGTCTCCTTGCTTGAGATCTAGTACTTAAGGTTTTACTATTATGCAAGTAGTTCCTCAGGCACACAACTGGTCTCTATTCACCTGGAAAAACTAAAGAAGAAGGAAATTTGGGAGTGGAATGCATGTCTAATTGCCTCCATTAATAACTACTTCTTTTGTAATAAGATCTGAATGATGCCTGACGATGATGACTGCACTATTGGAATTAAAAATTTCATAGAAGACTCCTGATCAAAAGTGGGAGAATACAGACCAGAAATTAAATTCTCATAACCTTGAGACTTCCTGGAACATGAAGGATAGATGAATTCCTAAAACTGTTTCCCCGAGAAACACCTTTAAACTTTAAACCAAAAATATGTTTTCTTGAAGTCACACAAATAGCTTAACTGGTAAAAACTGCCTGCCTTGAGCATTCTGCTTTATAAAGAACTATCTATTACAGGATCAAATTGATAACAGCAAAAGGAAGATTGGAGAAAAACCTCAAATGGCATAAAATGTATGTCACTAGGGGAGGAATAAGTGAGAGAAGAGAGAGAATGGTTACATGATCTGAAGAATACAACCAATGTCACTTAATAGTATGTCTAGGAACTGTGGGATTAGCATGTTTTCTTATGTATCTTATTAATAAAAACAAGTCAATAAATAACATCATATTTTAGTATTAAAGCATCTAGAGAAGAAGTAAGAAATAGACCTAGGTATAATTCCATGTATATGGCATCCCATGAAATGTCTTTGAAAAGTAAATAGAATAAAACTCTTCAAAATGATACACAAATCAAAAGCTTTTATTTCTTGACAAGAATGCATCAAAGCAGAAGATTATGTGGCTTGCAGAACCACACTTTCCTTGACCTTTTACTCTTTTTAAAAGCAAAGTAGCTAATGACAGTCTTATAGCACTATGATTTCTCTCAGAAGTCAGGCAGTGGAGCATTTTAGATAAGAGATATTAAGTGTGGTATCCAGTCCACATAACAACAACAACAGTAACAAAAGTAGACCCTTCAAGTGCTAATAAACCACAGGGATAAACGGACGTACACAGATCACAGTTCCATGAACATCGCAGTATTTAAGTGAGCATTCAAAATGTGGGATCAGCTTGTTGAGGCTGAGGAAGTGTTTAGAATTCGGAGCTTCAATTAACTCTTCTACTTTAATCATCTTATCACAAATTTTACAAAGCAGCAATCTTGTTTCTCAGACTTCTTATGAGTAAAAGCAGAGAAGAAAATGGAAAAAAAAAAGATCAAAACAACTCTTTTTAATTTGTATTGTTTTGAAATTAGTTGCCAATTCCTAAGTTTCCACTTTCTCAGGCACTCTCTATCTAGAATACTGTAAATATCCGTGTTGCTCTGTTGTTTATAGGGTTTTCAGAGGCCTGCAATTTCAGAAGTGGCCATTCCTTCTTCTTTATTGTTGTTGTTATGTGTCATCGAGTTGTCTGAGACCCATAGTGACCTTATGTACAGCAGCTCTGAACCCTTCCCTGTTCTGAGCCAGTCTCACTGACTCTAACACACCTACCCCTCCTTGCCCCAGACACTGTATCAATCCATTACATCTGGGGTCTTCATCTCCTGCACTTTCCCTCCCCCATTCCAAGCATGAGTGACACCAAGAGACATATTGCACTGGGAAAGCCTGCAGTCAGGAGACTCTCCAAATTATTGAGGAGCAATGACATTAATTTGAGAGCTAAGGTTTATCTGATCCAGATCATGGTTTTTTTAATATCTTGCTATGCTACTGAAAGTAGAATAATAAATACAGACAAAAAATTGATGCCTTTGAACTGTGGAACCAAAGCAAAGCAAAAAAAAAAAAAAATGAGGAAGTTAAGGAGCTAAACAGAAAATTCCAAAATGTATCTCAGGAAGACAAAGTAAATTATTATAATGAAATATACAAAGAACTGGAGTAAGAAAACCAAAAAGGGATGAACTCACTCAGCATCTCTCAAGCTGAAGGAAATGAAGAACAAAGTCAAGCCTCAAATCATAATTGAAGACGTGATAAGTAGGAATAGTGAATGATTCAGGAATCATCAAAAAAAAAAAAAAAAGATGGAAGAATCACACAGAGCCACTGTACCAAGAAGAATTGACTGACTCAAAACAAATTAATGAAACAACAAATGATCAAGAGCAATGGTGATGAAGGAGGAAATTAAAGGAATTTGTAAAAAAATAAGGCCCAAGGAATTGATAGAAGACCAACTGACATATTTCAACAAACAATAGTGCCCTTTACATGGTTGTGCAAAAAAATCTGAATGACAACTCCTGGCCAACTGACTGGAAGAAATTCATATTTATTCCTATTCCTCAAAGAGGTAATCTAACAGAGTATGGAAATGATTGAACAATATCACAAATATCACATGCAACCAAAATCCTGGAACAGGTTATCAACAGAGAAGTTCCAGAAATAGAAGCCGGATGTAAAAGAGGAAGTGACAACAGGGACATCATTGCCAATGCATCAGAAGGATCTTAGCTGAAAACAAAGAGTACCAGAAGAATGTCTAGTTGTGTTTTACCAACTATGCAAAGGCAACACTGAACGTGAATGGTTTAAATGCACCGCTGAAGAGAAAGAGAGTAGCAGATTGGATAAAAAAACAAAATTCATCAATATGTTGTCTACAAGAGACACACCTGAAAAATGAAGATAAAGACAGGCTAAAAGTAAAAGGGTGGGGAAAAATATACCAAGCAAATGGCAACCAGAAAAAAGCAGGAGTAGCCTTATTAATCTCTGATAAAATACATATCAATGTAAAAACCATCATGGAAGATAAGGAAGGTCACTACATAATGCTGAAAGGGTCAATAGAACAAGAGGACATAACAATAATAAATATCTATGCACCAAATAAAAGACCAGCAAAATACATAAAACAAACATTGAGAATCAAAACAAAATGTGGCTAACCTTTGAGAACAATGGGAATCCCAGAACACTTGAATGTGTTCATTCAAAACCTATACTTGGACCAGGAAGCAGTGATCAGAACAGAGCAAGGGTGGGGTCGGGGGGGATCATGGTTCAAAATCAAGAACACCGTGCATTAGGAATGTATCCTCTAGCCATATTTTTTCAATCTATATGCAGAATAGATCATTCAGGAGGCTGGACTTTATGAGGAGGAATGAGGTGTCAGGATTGGAAGACTCAACAACCTATGTTATTCAGATGATACAACCTTGCTTGCCAAACCTGAAAAAGACATGAAGTGTTTGCTGCAGAAGGTCAAGGATTGCAACCTCCAACGTGGACTGAAGCTCATCATCAAGAAAGCAAAGATTCTCACCACTGGGCCAGTTGGCAGCATCATGATAGAGAAGAGTGTGAGATTGTTAACAATTTTAGCTTGCTCTGATCTACAGTCCACAATCTTGGCACCAACAATCAGGAAATGGAAAAAATGAGTTGCATTGGAAAAGTCTGCCATCAGGGACCTCTCTAGAGAGCAGCTGAAGAGCAATGAGGCCAATCTAGAAACTAAGGTGCACCTGATCTAGGCCATGGTCTTCGTAATTACTTGCTATGCACCAGAGAGTTGGACAATGATTAGAGACAACAGAAGAAGAATCAATATATTTGAGTTGTGGTGTTGGAGAACAAACCATGAACTTCCCAGAAAACAAACAAGTCTTTCCTGGAGAAGGTAAAATGCAGTTACTCCCTTGATGCAAGGATTTTGAAACTTTGTCTCACATACTTTGGGCATGTTGCTAGATGGACCAGTCTTTGTAAAAGGACATCATGCTTGGAATGGTTGGAGGGTCAACACAGAAGAGGAATATTCTGGATGAGACAGATTGACACAGTGACTGTGGTAACAGGGGCAGGTGTGTTAGAGATAGTGAGATTGGCTCAGGATAGGGCAGGCTCCAAAGCTCTTGTTCATAGGGCCTCTATGAGTTGTAGGTGAATTGATGACATGTAACAATAACAACTGAATATCCCATGGACAGCCAAAACACCAAACAGATATATCTTGGAGAAGGTGCTTCTAGAGTGCCCCTTGGAGGTAAGGATGTCAAAGCTTCATTGTACATACTTTGGGGATGTTGTTAGGAAAGGCTATTCCTTGGAGAGGAGTATTGTGCTTGGAAGGTGGAGAAATGGCAACCAGGTGGATTGATACAGTAATTGTAGCAATAGTCTCCGGTGTGTCAGAGATTGTGAGGACGGCATAGGAAAGGACCAGGTTCAGATCTGTTGTTCATAGGTTCACTATGAGTCATACCCAAAGGCACGTAAAAACCAACAACCACCAACACTCATTCCCATTGCTGTGGAGTTGGAACTAACTCAGTGTTGGCCCTCCAGCAGGTTTCAGAGGCCATAAATCACATGGGAGTAAACAGCTCATCTTTCTCCTACAGAGTTGCTGGTGACTTTGGGTCAACAGTGTAGCTCCCTGGAAACCATGTTACCAGAGCACCAAGTCCATGCTACTAGCACTAATTTACCTCTGAACAGTGTCATTCTTCAGAGAGCTCCAGTGGTTTGAGGTAATGAGTTGTGCTGCCAACCCAGAGGCATGTAGTTCAAATCCACCAGCTGCTCTATCAGAGAAAGATGAACACTCTCCTCCAGTGCAATTCACTGCCTCTGAAAACCCCTGGAGGGTCATGTATGGGTTAGTTTGGAATCTATAGTACCTAAGAACAGTGTCATTGCCCATTGTGATCTGAATCTTCCTCTTTTCCCATCTTCATGCCTGGATATTTCTCTGTGGCACTTGATCCTTTTCTGAAACCAAGTACTGAATGGTTTCTGACACTGGGCATTCCTTTGCTCAGATAAGCCTTCCCCATCTCCTCAGCACTGGATCTTTCCTCAAAACTCAAGGACCAGCTTCATTTACTCTGGCAAGTCTCACTTTTCTCTACACAGATTTTTTTAAAATCCCTCATTTCTTGGTATAATCTCTTTAAATTATACCAATTTCTACTATTGTCCTTTCTGAATATTACATGCCTCCTTTTTGAGACTATTAGTGTCTTAGTTACAGAGCAGCTGTTATTTCTGTCTTTCTAAATCTTCATGTCTCAATTAAATTCTTTAGTTGGATTGTTTGAAACATACAATTATGCAGAAAAAAGTACATATTGCACAAACTAATAACTGTTGTCCACAGCACTCAGAGAGTGACAAACATATAAACAGTTTGGATCCATTCCGTTTCAGTGTGAGGTTTCCATTCTCCCACCAATGACTCCATTATAACTTACAAATTGAATATTTTGAAGGTCAGAATCTACTAGTCACAAGTCCTATGTATTCTTTGGAGAACATCTTCAACCTTGGTTTCATGGAATAACTACATAAAATCTTGACTCTTTTTATGTCTAGAAAATGATGAGTATGCAAATATATTAGACTACTGTCAAATTTATACTTGGACCAGGAAACAGCCCTCAGAACAGAGCAAGGAAACACTGCATGGTTCAAAATCTGGAAGGGAGTACATCAAGGATGCATCCTGTTTCCATATCTTTTCAATCTATATGCAGAACAGTTCATTTGGGAAGCAGGGCTTTATGAGGATGAATGTGGCATTAGGACTGGAGGAAGACTCAAGAACCTTCATTATGCAGATGACACAACCCTGCTTGCTGAAACTGAAGTGGACCTGAAGTACTTGCTGCACAACACCAAGGACTGTAGTCTTCAATATGGGGTGAAGCTCAACATAAAGAAGACAAAGATTCTCACTACTGGATCATTTGGCAGCACCATGATAGATGGAGAAGAGACTGAGGTTATTTCAGCTACAGCATGCTCAGTTCCACAATCAGCACTTTTGGCACAAGTAGTAAGGAAATCAAAAGATTAATTACATTAGGTAAATCTGCTGTCAGGGACCTTTCCAGAGTATTGAGAAGCAACAATGTCAGTCTAGATACTAAGGTGTGCCTGTTCCAGTCAACAGTCTTTGCAATTACTTGTTATGAATCAGAGAGCTGGACAATAACTAATGATGACAGAAGAATCAACGCCTTTGAGTTATGGTGCTGGAGAAGATTCTTGAACATATCATGGACCACCAAGAAAATAAATAGGTCTGTCTTGGAGAGGGTGAAGCTAAGTTTCTCCTTGGAGGCTAGGATTTTGAATCTCTGTCTCATATACTTTGGGCATGTGGCCAAGAGGGACAGATCCTTAGAGAAGGACATCATGATCGGAAGGGTGGAGGGACAGTGCATGAAAGGAAGACCTCAGATGAGATGGATTAATACAGTGACTGGAGCAACGGAGTTTGGTGTGCTGGAGTCAGTGAGACTGGCTTAAGACACAGCAGACATCAGAGCTGTCATACATAGGATCACTATGAGTCACAGGCAACTCAATGACACATAAAGGCAACATCTGTCAAATAAGTCAACCAACTACTAGTAAGATCGTTTAGAAAGGGTGGTATCTTCATGTATACTAATCTAATCAT
>NW_006399859.1:2577069-2583764 GCF_000299155.1 Elephantulus edwardii
GGTGTATTTGCGATTAGCACAGGACAGAGAAGAGTTTAGGGTTGTTGTACATAGGGTCGCTATGAGTCACAAACGACTCGACGGTACATAACAACAACACCCTAGAAGGCAGAAACCCTCACCCCTCCTCTAGTCACCCCTCCTCTAGTCATCCTCATCCTTTAACCAACTAGCATAACAGAGATAAAGAACAAAGTTAAACAAAGAAATTAATTGCCTTAAATTTGTAATTTTCCCTGAGGCAAGAATCTTGGAGAATGGATTCTACATCATAGAGTAGCACTATGGTCTGCTGTCAAAAACCTCTCAATGTCCGTTTAAAGACTAGGGTGTAGTTGATCTAATCCGTAGTCTTTTCAATCACTTATTATGCATCTGACAGTGAGGAGATGAATCAGGATTACAAAAGAGCTCATGCCTTTCAGTTGTGGTGCTGAAGAGTATGGAATATCCCATGGACTGTGAAAAGAACAAAGAGATATGTCATAGAGAAAGAGCAACCAGATGCTTCTTAGAGGCAAAGTTAGTAAAATTTTGACTCGTACACTTTACACTTTGTAAGGAAGGGCTAGTCCTGGGAAAAAGATCTCATGCTTCGTAAGGTGGAGGGTCGGCAAAAGGGGAAGATCCTCAACAAGATGGGTTGACACACTGGAACAATGGGTTCAAGTACATCAGAAACAATGAGGAGGACACAGGACAAGGCAGGGTACATATAGCTCTGCTGTTCATAGGGTCTCTATGGTCACAGTTGACTTGATAGCACCTAACAACATACATATGAGGTGACTGAAAAGATTCTGGCTTAAGTCAGATGTCTTTTGCAGCATGTGTTTTTGTTGTTATTAGATGCAGTAGCATCAGTTTCAATTCAAAGAGACTCCTATGTACAACAGAATAAAACATTGTATTGTTGTTGTTGTTGTTATGTGGCATCAAGTCACCTGTGGCTCATAGCAATCCTATGTAAAATAGCTCTGAAGCTATCCTGAGGCAGTCTCACTGACTCCTAGCACATGTACCCACATTACCACAGTTATTGTGTCAATCTATCTCATCCCTGAGTCTTCCTCTCCTGCCCTGTCTCTCCACCAGCCCAAGAATGATGCCCTTCTATAAGGACTGGTCCCTCCTGGCACAAAGTATGTGCCCAAAGTATGTGAGGCAAAACTTCAAAACCCTAGTCTCCAAGGAGAAACTTGGTTTCACCCTCTCCAAGTCAGACCTGTTTGTTCTCTTGGAGGTCCCTGATATGTTCAATACTCTTCTTCAGCACCACAACTCAAAGGCATCAGCTCTTCTTCTATCATCCTTAGTCATTGTTCAGCTCTCTGACGTATAGCAAGTAATTATAAAGACCACGACCTAACTCAATCACATCTTAGTCTCTGGAAAGGTTTCTTAGCATATTTTTCCAGTGCAATTCATCTTTTGATATCCTGACTGCTGGTACCAAGAGTGTAAACTGTGGAACCAAACAAGCTGAAACTGTTAACAATTTCAATTACTTCACTATCTATAATGGTGCTGCCAGTTGGCTCAATGGGGATAATTTTTGTCTTCTTGATGTTGAGCTTCAACCCATATTAAAGACTACGGTACTTGATTTTTTGCACCAAGTGCTTCTGATCACCCTCAGTTTCATCAAGCAAAGTTGTGTCATCTGTATATCACAGGCTGTTAATAAATCTTCCTCCAATCCTGATGCCACAATCCTCCTCATAAAGCATGAAACATTATCAGGTCATAAACTATCTGATTACTGTGTTTGAACCTAATGCTGCAGCCATGGTGTCAGTCCCTGACACCACGGTGTCAGTCTTCTTTGCTGCCCCTATTTTGACCAAGTACCAGGTCTATTTCCTAGGTCTAGATCTTCCTTACAATCTCTTGATATAATGAACACAGTAAAAAAAAAAATAAATAAATACAAGCTGCCAGAAATACAAG
The DNA here is from genome assembly GCF_000299155.1 of Elephantulus edwardii. Classification (NCBI taxonomy): domain Eukaryota; kingdom Metazoa; phylum Chordata; class Mammalia; order Macroscelidea; family Macroscelididae; genus Elephantulus; species Elephantulus edwardii. The sequence continues at coordinate 2,579,020 of NW_006399859.1, forward strand.
TTAGGTTTCGAAGAGGCTGTGGATAGCATTGATATCACTCGGGATATCATTGGCAATAATGAAGATGCAATAGGGATGTCCAATGGATCATGGTGAAAGTAGAGAATACCAGAATGATGTCTATTTGTATTTTTTAACACAATTATGGAAAGGCATTTGACTGTGTGGATCACAACAAATGGTAGCTAACATTAAGAGGAATGAGAATCCTAGAACACCTGACTGGGGTCATGGGAAACTGATACCTGGACCAGGAAGCTGTTGTCCATACACAGCAAGGGAACACTGTATGGTTCAGAATCAAGAAAGGATTGTGTCAAGGATATGTCCTATCTCCATATGTTTTCAAGCTATAATTGAATAGATCATTCTGGAGGATGGGTTTTATGAGGTGGAATAGGACATCACACTGGAGGACTGGAGGAAGACTTATCAACAACCTGTGGTAAGCAGATGATTTAACCTTGCTCACCAGAACTGAGGAGGACTTGACACATTTGCTAAAGAAGGTCAAAGATTGCAGCCTTCAGTATGGATTGAAACTCAACATTGAGAAAACAAAGATCCTCACCACAGGGCCAATAGAAAACATCATGACAAATGGAGAAAGGATTGAGGTTGTTAATGATTTTATCATGCTTTGATCTACAATCAACACTCTTGGCACCAGCAGTCAGGAAATCCAAAGGTGTGTAGTTTTAGAAAAGTCTACTGTCAAGGCTGTCTCCAGAGTGCTAAAGAACAATGATGCCAGTGTAGAGACTAAGGTGTTCTTAATCCAGGATGTGGTCATCTCAGTTGCTTGTTATGCATCCGAGAAATAGACTTATTAGTATTTAAGGATGGGAGAAGAATCAATGCTTCTGAGTTGTGGTGCTGGAGAAGTGTATTGAACATACCATGGACATATCAAGGGAACAAATAGGTCTGTCCTGCAGAGGGTGAAACCAGTTTATTTCTTGGAAATAAGAATTTTGAAGCTCCTTCTCACATATTTTGGATATGTCACCAGGAAGGACAAATCGTAGAGAAGGACATCATGCTAGGAAGGGTAGAGGGTCAGTGCAGAAGAGGAAGACCCTGGATGATATGGATTGACACAATGACTGTGGCAATGGGGCAAGGGGCGATGGTAAGTTTGGCTCAAGATAGGCCAAGGCTCAGAGCCATTTCTCACAGGATCGTAAAAGCTGTAGGTGATTTGACAACACACAACACCCACCACAAATTAAAAGGAACCTTTTATTATTAACTTCACTTGCTTTTTTTCCTGTTTTCAATTTGACTAAGAAAAAAGGAAAATTATATATGTAGCTTTCATTCTACTTTGCCAAACCCTGGGGTCCTAGAGGGTGAGGGAAAAAGAAGATCTTCAATGAGGGATGAGTGGACGCCACAATAGCATGGGTTGCAGTGCAGCGATTTTGGGCACCATACCGTAGCAGGCTGTGCTTCCCTCTACTGTAGGGAGGATCACTATCTGCTGGAGTCAACTCAAAGTATCAAACAACAAGGAATCTAAAGGAGGAGAGACAGAAAGTAGTTGCAGGTAAATGGGAGAGAGAAATAAAGGAGAGGATCAAAAGAAACAAACAATACCTTCCATGAAAGGCAAAAAGCCCTAGTGTTGCAGAGGACCAGGGAGCCGGGTAAAAAGGACACCTGTTCATGCTATTATTTCCCATACCTTTAAATATTTCAAAATGTATTCTTTATTGTTGTGGCTCTTGTGGTTGAGACTATACATAACAAAATACACGTGAATTTAGCAGTCTCTGCATGTATAATTCAGTCACATTCAAACATTCTTTGAGTTGGGTAATCACCCTCACCTTCATTTTCTGAGCCGTTCCAGACACATTGTTAAATTTAAAAAAAAACACACTAATCTGTGATCTACTGATAAAGATCGATGTGTGTGTGAAGGGCAGGGAGAGGTGAAAATCATAGTTAAAATAGCAAATCCATGAAGACTATGCATGTTTAAATTAAAGCAGTGATTTAAAATCAGGATGTCAGTGCTAAAAGGACTTTATGTCCTCAAGAAATTGCAGTAATACATGCGGGGAAAAGAATATGACCTTTCTATTTGCAGCAGATTTGAAAGACAGCACGGATCTGTTAACAGCTCCTGTGGAAATAGTAACGTGTAAGTTTCCTTTGTTTCCATGAAAACACAGTATTAGTGTTGTTTCTTTTGCCTTGAAACAAAATACCCATTGCTCAAAACTTGCTAAAATATTCATAAATTAATTATATTCTCTGAAAGCTCCATTTATTTCTTTTAAACAGGGGAATAAAGAGATTTCAAATGTTATGATTATGTGCACACAGATACAAGCACTAGTCACCGAGTATCAGAAAAAGAAAAATTGCTAGTGGTTTCCAGAGTCTAGTATAGCTGGGCAAATCCTGCCTGCCTTTAACTATTATGCAGGAACAAAAGGACACACAATGAAATTAAAACATCTTTCACACTGAAAACGTTATTTACAATATAACACTCCTTTCTATTCTGAATTATTAACCTGGACAACACGGTGCCAGATCATATCTTTACAAACAGCAAACATTTCTAACAATGCTCAGACCTTTGTGACATAGTCTTTAAAAATGTTAGCTGAGATAAATGGCCTCCCAAGAACTGAAAATAGTCCCAGGTGAGGACACAGTGGATTCTTGCATGATGCAATATTGTATCATTTTTAATCATTTAAATTATGGCTTAAAGCTTTCATCTGTCTTCAATTAAAAAAAATAAGAATACAGTCTTATAAAGGCTCTCTTTGTTTTCTCTCAATAAACAAATTTATCCTTAATAAAATCTAAATGTAGGGTAGTGGCAGCTGGATCGAGCGAAGCAAGGTGGGTCAAAGTCAGAGTGGCGGTCGTGGTCCTGGAGGTGGCAAGAAGGATGACAAGGACAAGAAAAAGAAATATGAACCTCTTGTCCCAAACACAGTGGGGGAAAAGAAGAGGAAAACAAAGGGACCCGATGCTGCCAGCAAACTGCCACTGGTGACACCACCTACTCAGTGCCGGTTAAAATTTATGAAACTGAAGAGAATTAAAGACTATCTTCTCATAGAGGAAGAACTCATTAGGAATCAGGAGCAGATGAAGCCACTAGAAGAAAAGCAAGAGGAGGAGAGGTCAAAGGTGGATGATCTGGGGACCCCAATGTCAGTCGGAACATTGGAGGAGATCATTGACTGACAACCAGCCATCGTGTCCAGTCGGTGGGCTGCTCTGTCGTGCTCAACCACAAGGTGCATGCAGTGATTGGAGTGCTGATGGATGACACCGATCCCCTTGTCACAGTGATGAATGTTGAAAAGGCCCCCCCCAGGAGACCTATGCTGACATTGGGGGACTTAACAACCAAATCCAGGAAATTAAGGAATCCGTGGAGCTCCCTGTAACTCATCCTGAGTATTATGAAGAGATGGGCATCAAGCCGCCTAAGGAAGTCATTCTCTATGGCCCTCCTGGCACAGGTACAACATTACTAGCCAAAGCAGTAGCAAACCAAACCTCGGCCACTTTCCTGAGAGTGGTCGGATCCGAACTTATCCAGAAGTACCTGGGCGACAGGCCCAAGCTCGTGCGGGAGTTGTTCCGAGTGGCCGAGGAGCACGCCCCGTCCATCCTTTTCATAGACGAGATCCATGCCATCGGGACAAAAAAGATATGCCTCAAATTCTGGTGGGGAGAGAGAGATCCAGTGAACAATGTTGGAACTCTTGAATCAGTTGGATGGATTTGATTCACGGGGAGACGTGAAAGTTATCATGGCCACAAACCGGATAGAAACCTTAGATCCAGCACTCATCAGACCAGGCCGCATTGACAGGAAGATCGAGTTGCCAGATGAGAAGACCAAGAAGTGCATCTTTCAGATTCACACAAGCAGGATGACCTTGGCCAATGATGTAACCTTGGATGACTTGATTATGGCTAAAGATGGCCTCTCAGGAGCCGACATCAAGGCGATTTGCACAGAAGCTGGGCTCATGGCCTTGAGAGAATGAGAATGAAAGTCACAAACAAAGACTTCAAAAAATCGAAAGAAAACGTTTTCTACAAGAAACAAGAGGGCACCCCCGAGGCGCTCTCTGACAAGGGCCCAAAGGGTTCATATCCTGTAGAGTGTTAGTAATCACACAGTGTGTGTCCAGCGGGCTGCCCCGTCAGTTGGGCAGTATGCAGTCTGTTCCAATAAAGCTACTTTTTAGAAAAAAAAAAAAAATCTAAATGTATTTTTAAGAAGAAAACGAATAAATAAGTGTAGTTGTTATTTTGCTTACATGCAGATTAGCTAGTCGGGGACGGGAAGTGGCTGTGTAAATTACTAAAATCCTTTGGAATCTTTGGTTTCTGATGTGCGCTCTGGAAACCATGCAGTCCTGATAGCTGAACACAGCAGAATGGAAGAGACATAAACTAGGGCTGGCTTCTGAACTGAGGACACTTAGTAGGCAGATCTGGTAGGGATATTTGTGGTGGTTGGTAGGTGCCATTGAGTCAGATACAATTCAAAGTGACTCTATGAACAACAGGTCTGAGCCTGTCCTATCCTGTGTCATCTTCATCATTTCTGACATACTTAAGCCCACTGCTACACTCACTGTGCCTATTCACCTTTTTTTAAAAAAATAATTTAGTTTGTTTATTTTTCATTTCAATGAACATCTACAGAGATTTTGGAATTCCATTCATTCATTGTTGCACCCTTCTTCCCGCAC
>NW_006399859.1:2583898-2603797 GCF_000299155.1 Elephantulus edwardii
CTACGATAAAAATAATGCCCTAAAATATAATACTTTTAGACTATTCTCTCCCCCATAGACTTCACCTTTTTAAGGGTCTTCTTCTCTTTCACTTTGCCTTCCATCTTTCCAAGCATGTTAGGGGTATGGATTCTAATAAAACTATGAGAGAACGCCTACTTGGAGGCATGGTTTACTTTTCTGGTTAATTATTCTGAAACTAAGCATTCTTACTACTTGACAATTTCAAGAATGGTTTCAGAAAGAATCTCATTATGGTCTACATATGCCAAAGAGAACAATGATAATTAGTTCTCAAGAGTTACCTTCTAACCGGTCTGGTGGTCGGGTCCATAGGCTGTTGTGCTGCTAACCAGAAAGACTACACCTCTGTGGCAATTTGAATCCACCAGTGACTCAGAGGAAGAAAGATGGGCAATCTCTTCCCACATGATTTACAATCTACAAAACCCAATGGAGAGTAGTTACAAGTCCATGTCAATTCAATGGCACTGAAATGCAGAGGAAGAGGGGGAGAGAGAGCACTTCTGATTGTTGAAATATGGTGTGTGATGACACAGACAACTGGATATTCTTTTTCCAGGTCTTTGATTCTTAAAGTTGTATAAAGGCTTTAAGTACCACAGTAGAACTTCACATTTTAGATTTCCATTTTATGATACAGTGTCCAAGATCAGCAGAATCAGGGGCACAGTGGCAAAGATGAAAGCAAAATAGTAGCATCCATGGCATCCTGAAACTACTCTTAAGGTTAGAGAACAAATGTGCATTCACTCTTTCAGTTCACACTTCCTGTCACACCTACCACTGTATCCCTCCAACTTAGTTTTCTTCTGTTTCAATGACTCACAATCAGGTCTATCATGCTAAAGGAGAACTGTGGAGTATTTTTGATTTGGAGATTTACATAGGTAGTATCAGAGATATTGCTGAAGAGCAAAGGGGCCCAAAAAACCAAACAAACCAAAGCAAAACAAATGCAAAAAAACCCCTTATCAACTAGAAGTCCTACCAGTAATTACAAAGAATAAGGCATAAACCAATGAGTCAGACGCAGCAGAATAAAACAAGCTCCACTGAAGCTAATATTGAGCTAGAATCTGGCTTCAAGGCTATGAAAACTGAAGCAAGATATTAGAGCTATTAGTGTGTGTGTGTGTGTGTGCGCGCGCGCGCACGCACACACGTGCATGGGCACTATTATTAAGTACAAAATACAGATTGATTACACAACCTTGGAAAAATCGAGAAATCTCTCAATTCCTTCATTTCTTGGTCTGCAAAATGTTACCATCATAGATAGCTCTGAATTCAATAAACAAGAGACGTCATATACATTCAACTTCACACAAAGAGAGAGTTCTGTTGGTGGAGTCCATAAGGAGATGTGCTGCTGACTCGAAGGACATGCTCCTCAGTGGTTCAAACCTACTGGAAACTCTGAGGAAGAAGCATAAGCAATTTTGTCCTGTGATTTACAGCCTCAAAACAGCAGGAGGATCAAATACAAGTTAGCTCTGACTCAATGGCAATGAATTGAGTTTTCCAAAAAGGAAAAGAAAAATGCTATGATATGAAGGTAAGATTTTATTACTAAGTAATAAACAAATTAGACTCTAGTAGAGGCAATAGAACCAAAAAAGTTTGCCAATCATTTCAGCATATTCACAGGACATTAGAGTGAAGTGTATAGGCATGATATAAAAGCTGAAAGAATATTTTTAAAAGACAGACAAAAATTATGAGATAGAATGCTGAAGTAACAAATTGGAGAATTTAAGATATCATATAGAGACAATAAGAGTCAAAGGTAAAAATATAGAACGTCAAGTTGGTAAAATCAGATTAAATAATTATATATTATGTAAAGTATGATGAATTGACGCCTTTGAGCTGTGGTGCTGGAGAAGAGTATTGAATGTACCATGGACTGCCAAAAAAACAAACAGATTCATCCTAGAGAGGGTTAAACCGGGCTACTCCTTGGAGGCAAGGATTCTGGGGCTTTGTCTGACATACTTTGGACATGTTGTAAGGAGAGACAGGTCCTTGGAGAGGGACATCATGCTCGGGAGGGTAGAGGGACAGTGCAGGAAGGGAAGACCCTCTATGAGGTGGGTTGATTCAGTGACTGGGGTAATTGGGATGGGTGTGTCAGAGGCAATGCGATTGGCACAGGATAGAGCAAGGTTTAGGGCTACTGTACATAGGGTCACTGTGAGTCGCAAATGACTCGATGGTACATAACAACAACAACAACATGATGAGTTCATAACAGCTAACACAGAGGATCATCAGATATTGTTTGGAGAACTAATTTCATCTATAGAGCTAATTCTCATAACTCATTGAATCCTCTAGGCTTTACTATGCAGTAAGACTACACTTCTATTGATTTTAAAGATGAGACATCTGAAGTACAGATATTCATCTAATTGTCCAAGGTCATAAAGCTACTAAGGATTTTCAGGTACGATGTGCACCCAGGTGTCCTGGCTCTGGAGTTTATGCTCCAAATATCTAGATCATATTTCTTCTACAAGAAAAAAAAAGGTATTTTAATGAAGACTGAGGGCATCAGAAATATTGATTCAAATTTAAACTAATATATCTAATTACTTTAAGATTGAAGTTTTCATTGCTGGCAGAGATGATTTGCTTTTTCCTACTCTGCAAGAGCATAAAACTAAGAACCATAAAGACACGTACAGTGTCAATCTTCAGTGAGCAAATCTCAAAAGCGCACAGAAGTTGACTCTTAATTCACTCAATTATCAAATTCTTACAAATGCAGTGCTTGCTATGATATGCTGACATAATTTTCGATTGTTGTTGTATGTGTCAAGTTGTTTGCAACTCATAGAGACCCTGTGTACAAGAGCCCTAGACCCTGCTCTATCCTGTGCCAACCTCACAGTCTCTGACATACCTACTTCTATTAACACAATCACTGAATCAATCCATCTCATCGAGGGTCTTCCTCTCTTGAGTCATCCCTCCACTCTCCCAAACATGATGTGCCTTTCCAAGGAATGGTCCCTCCTTGCAACATGCCCAAAGTATGTTAGATGGAGCTTCAGAATCCTTGCCTCCAAAGAGCAGCCCAGTTTCACCCACTCCAGAACAAACCTATTTGTTCTGCTAGCAGTCCACGGTATATGGAATACTCTTCTCCAGCACCAGAGCTTAAAGGCATCAATTCTCTTTATATCATCCCTAGTCACTGTCCAGCTCTCCGAAGCACAGCACACCATTGCAAAGACTATGGCCCAGATCGGGTGCACCTTAGTCTCCAGCCGGATGTCATTGCTCTTCAGAACTCTGGAGAGGTCCCTGACAGCTGACTTCCCCAGTGTAATTCGTCTTTTGATTTCCTGGCTGCTTGTACCAAGAGTGTTGTTGACTGTGGAGCCAAACAAATCAAAACTGTTAACTATCTCAATCTCTTCACCATCCATAATGATGCTGCCAATTGGCCCAGTGGAGAGAATCTTTGTTTGCTCGATGTTGAGCTTCAATCAAAGACTACATATTCTATTTATGTGAGAAAGAAAATGAAATATAGATACAGTAAGACTGAACGAATCAGCAAGAGCTGGTGCAATGTTGTAAAAAGCTATAATAAGAGTATAGGTGATGTGGCAACAGCCACACCTAACATCCAGTAACTCCACAGGGCAGTACATGTTAACAACATTCACAGCACAAATCCAATTTCTATGACGTCAGACATGTTCCATGATTTTCCCCCAATCTGCTTTTACCAATTCCAACACCATTGTCAAACCCAGAGTTCTTGCTGCTCTACTAGTGAGTTGACTAATCCATTGCAATGGCCACACAGAGCTCATAGGCTACACTCTAGGATTATGGGGTTTATTAACTGAAGTTAATAGATTACTTTTCTGGTTGGAAATGGCATATGATTTTTCAGTCAGGATGGCATTTCAAGTGTGCTCTCGGGCTTTTTTACTTCCATCCTTGTGACTTTACATCAGGGTCAGACAGCTCTCTCAGTCCTGCCAATGATGGCATCGTCCTTCACATACATCCTGCCTTCAGCTCACTTGAAAGAAGGTTTTCAGCTCTGGCTCTGACTCCATGGAGAGGCAGCTCTGTTTCTCCTCAGTCAGCTCTTTCTAGTTGATCTCTTCCTCTGATGCTGCTGCTGCTGGAGCTCTTGATTTCTGGATTTTCTGTCTCATTCAGGAATATCAAACCCCAAAGGATGACTGCTGTATTCTCTGCTGCTTTCTTTTTCTCTCATAGTGAGAATCGATATTTTAGTCCTCTGGCTGCTGAACGTGCTCAATTTAAGCCTAGTAGAACGGTAAGACTACCAAAGCACTCACTAGTAGTCTGCATACCCTATTTGCATGTTGGCATCTAAAGGATAATATTCACATCATTAGCATTAACTGTGGTGTTTGACAAGAGTGCTGAATATCCCATGCACTGCCAAAAGAACAAATGGATATGTATTGGAAAAGGTTTGGCCAGAGTGCTCCTTGGAGACAAAGATGATGACGCTTCATCTCACGTATCTCACAGAGCTAGGAGAGTTATTCCTTAGAGATATCATGTGTGGGAAGATGGAGGGACGGAAGGGCAGAAGACCCTCAATGAGGTGAGTGACACCGTGACTGCAGCAATGGGCTTGAGTGTGTCAGAGATGGTGAGGATGGCAAAGAATAGCACAGGGTTCAGAACAACTGCTTACAAGGTCACTGAGTCAACAACACCCTAATCATCTAGTCAAAGTCTATGGACTAGAAAAGGTATTTTGAACAACAAACCCACTACCCCCACACACAAATAGTTGCGTGTGTGTATTTGTGTGTGCACATGTGCATGCTTAATAACGCCTTGCCCCAATGATTTTACCCAGCTCTCAGCATTTTCCTAAATAATTCTGATGCCCCTATGGGTGACCTCCATCATTTCTTCCCTTTGTTTTGACATTTCAGTATTCTGGTGCAAAGGATTACTAATTTCAATATGGATTGTATCTCAACATCAGGAAAACATTTCTTCCCTCCGTACTGGCTCTCAATATGAAGAATACTAACCTAATCTTATCTATTATTTACCGAAGGATTTATTTGACTGGGTGCAACTCTAATCTGTTTCCTCTTTACAACGCCAAGATCTTTGTCCTTAACTAAAAGTATGCTGAAATCAATATACTCATCTACCTTTCTCTCTCCCCTCTCTTGCTACCATGTCCATCCAATCAAATTATTTGACAAATTAGTATATTATGGTGTATCTTCATTCCTTCATCATCCACTCATGGTAAAATATATAGTAACTCTGCCTCAACAATGTCATCCTGCTCTGCTGGGCGAGGTCACAATGCCCACCTAAATACTAAACCACGAAACAACACTTCACAATCTGTCACTAGCCTTCTCACTTACATAGCATTGTTCCCTGTGTTTGCCTCTTTCAATTCTTAATTCTTTAATGCAAGGAAAACACTTCCTGGTATTTCTAAGTCTTATCTATATGTCTCAGTTTTCTTGGCTAGATACTCCTTTTCTTATCTAAATTACTTAACTTGTGATTTTTTTTTAAAGTTCTACATCATATTATATATACAAAAAAGTTTACTTATTTCCATTTACTTAAATTCCACTCTTGTTCTCCTGACTCACCAACACATTTCCCATGTCCATTGTTCCTGAACTCCCAACACACTCCCTTAAACCACCCTTCATTCTCATTGTCTCTATTCAGTTTCCTTGGCTTGATCTATCTAGATTGAATAACTGGTCCAGATCACACTCATCATCAAACTCCTTTTCCCAGTGTACATCTTCCTTGCTTATTGGCTTCATCATCCACTCAGAATCTGAAAGTTATTCTGTGCTCATTTTTCACATACACACTCTGCCATCCATACTGTTGTTGATTGCCATCGAGTGTGACTCATAGCGACTCTATGAACAAAAGACCTAGTGCCTTTTCATAGCTATCCATACTATTCATAGACATCCATGCCATCTCCAGGAATGTCAACCTCTAGTACAGACTTCTTAAATCTACTCTCTCTTTTCTCACCTTCTTAGTTCACATCACTATCTCTAGAGATAATATAATACCTTTTCATGTAAATTGTCTGATTCACTTATGAGATACCCCTAGACCAGCATGCTTACAATCTAGTCCTTCAAGCTATAAATCACAGAACTTTAGCTTTTTTATAATGTGTCCTATATCATTTCTCATCTTCTCCTCTCATTAGTTCACTCTTCTACATTTTACTAATAGAACAACATGTTTTCCTAAATTATTTTTTTCAGGTGGATTATCATGGAGCAGTTGGTAGATTCAGAGGACTTTTCAGTTAGCAGGCTGGCACTTAACACATGGCACCACCAGAGTCCTTAGCAGACACTATTGATTAATAAATATCTGTTGGAATGACTAATTCAATTTCACAGGCCAGTCTTGTTTTGAGAGATGAACATCAACATAGTTTTTTCCCCCTGCCATAGGCAAATCCCGTGCAAATAATCTTTTAACAACCCAGATTCAATCAGTATACTTCATGCTGAGAAAATATTAAGATACTAAGATACATGCATTTGGTCTGAATCATTCAAAATTTTACCATATATGGAAATAGGGTCTTGAAAAGAATCTATTCCTCACCCAGGATAGAGAACAGCTCATTACATGACCTTCATGAAAGACCAACAGATTATCTAAGACACTATCCGCTCAATCAAACTTTCAGTACAAGCCACCAAATTAGATGGCTTATTTTAAAGATAATCTAATACTAGTCTTAACAGCCTTTTTCATCTTGCCCACTAAAGGAAAGACAGAAAGGTCAAAGTGTTTGATCACATACAAACTGCCTGGACAATGGTCCTCAATCTTAGCAAAAAAGACTTAATAGACTAATAGCTGCCTCCGAGAGGTAACAGTGGGATTTTTAGGGGACAAAAAGCCTTTCTCAGTATCCAGAGAGAAATAATTTAGTGTTGTAGAAATAATTTAGTGTTGTAGAAAATGTACAGATGTTAAAGGACTTATAGTGGCATGGTAGATATTTGGCAGCTATCCAAGAGGTCAACAGTTCCATCTACCCACACCTCCATGACAGAAAGACGTGGCAGTCTGCTTCCATAAAGATTAGGAAGCAGTTCTACCTTGTCTTATAACTTGAAATTACTACAAGAATAAATTACACAGAAATTAGTTTTTAAGTCAGACAGTTCTGAATATCAGTCCAAGATCTACTTACTAGTGGTATGTGACAGTTGTTGTTCTTAAGTGCTTTTGAGTTGCTTCTAACTCATAGGGACTCTATGAGCAAAATACTGGACCAGTCCTGTGCCATCCTCACATCCACGGCTGTCTGAACTCACTGTTATAACCACTGTATCATCCTATTTCATTGATAGTCTTCCTATTTTTTTTTTGCCGACTCCTACAAGCATGATTTGCTTCTTCATGGATTGTACTCTCCTCATCATGTGCCCAAAGTCTCACAATTCTTGCTTCTAAGGAGCATTCTAGCTACATGCACTCCTTTAGGACATATTTGCCTATGCTTCTGGAGTTTCATAGCATATCCCATATTCTTTAATACCTCCATCTAAAGCCATCAATTCTTTAATCTTTCTTATTCATTGTTGAGTTTTCACATGTATTGAAGGTAATTTTTAAAAATTGTGGTTTGGGTCAAATATACTTTAGTCTGCAAAGTGACATCTTTGGTTTTACCTTGTTATTCATTTATTGCAAAATGTGTTGACTTGTATCAGGTCTTTACTGTTTACCCCATAGTCTTCACTGTTTTGGATATCTAGCTCTATAGTGATGGTATCTACAGGAATTGTATTTGTAGTTTGCTTTTGGTAATATTTCCATTTCTCAGTGTTTAAAGAGGGCTTTTGCTACAGATTTGCCCAGTGCAATATGCCATTTTTCTTAACTCCTGCTTCCATGAGCATTGATTGTGAATCCAAACAAAATTAAATCTTTGACAAAATTCATGCTTCCTCCATTTATTATGATGCTACTTACGGGTTCAGTTGTGAGAATTTTTGCTTTCTTTTGTTAGAGTATAATCTTCAGCAACTGATTTTATTCACTGAGCATAAATTTCCTTCATTAGTATAATGTTGTTACCATTTATTTCATTGCCTCATAATTGTGTTTATAGCCATGATAAATAAGGCGATAAAATCTTTCTAAGTGTCCAGCAGAGTATCAAGCACACTTGGTACTAAATGAATGCTGTCTCCTATACTGCTGGGGGTTTTGATCTCTATTTGTATCTCCCTAAATCTCTACTGACCATAACCTGTGTGAGAGTTTACAGCAAGCCTTTCATTGTGTATTCCCAATGAATAATCGAGTGTGTGATACATTGGAGGTGTGTAATATCTATTTATGTAATGAAATGAGTAAATAAACTTTCTTAAAAATCTGTTCAACATATTAAGAAAAATATGTGTTACTCTTTAATTAATAAAAGTATTGGAACACAAGATAGCTGCCTTACACACACACACACACACACACACTATCTCTCTCTCTCTCTCAAAGAAAAAAACAAACAAAATCCACACTAAGAAAACCCCAACCCAAATACCTTAATCTTTCTCTCCTCCTTTCTCTCTCATGCAGACATATACACCTACACAAACCACACACACATACACACACACACACACACACGCCCCAATTACTCAATGCCAGAGCTACAACTAAGTTCCTAATTTTTCAAACTCTGTCGGCTTCAGATGGGCTTAATGAATGGTCCATCTGGTTAGATAAAAAAAAATGTCTATTTAACACACTAGCAATTTTATGGTTTCAAAAATACCTGGTAAAAACACAATTCCATTTTAAATTTTTAGACTGCAATCCAAGAAGGTTAAAGGGAGTGCAAAACAGCCTTGTCATCTATAAGCCATCTGTGTCAATAGGAAGGAGGCATCTCATGAATTTTAGAGGGTCATTTAGAAACAATCATATGATTGTCAGATTCAGAATGTCCCATGCCAGTCCATCTCATTTTGCTAATTCCCAACATGTCAATAATTTACACATTCCATTCTTCTTTACAGTGTCCAGTTTTCCTACGTTCATACTTCTCACAATCCACATGTTGTTGTTGTTGTTTAATGCCGTCGAGTCGTAGACGACTCATAGCGACCCTATGAATGAACAGCCTGATCACTGTTCGTACATAGAGTTTCCACATACCAATTGTTAATTTCTTCTTGCAACTGTTTTTCCTCCTTTGTGTTTCCAAACTTGAGGACTCATCTTCAGTTGCTGTATCTGTTGATCTTTCCTAACTGTGCTCTCCTGTACACAGGATTTTCAAAGACCAGTTATATTTGAGAAGTGGATGGCCAATCCTTCTTCCTAGTCTGTCTTAATGTAGATATTCACTGTTAAAAGAAAAAAATCTGACAGACAAGCATTTTACCTACCAGATGAAAGATACTTCCCTTACAGAAATAACCAATACATTCACTTCCTACCCACCCCAAAAACATGTGACTTGTCTCTGTGTTTTCCATTTGTACATTGACAGAGAACTACCATAAATACAGGCTGGGTATAGAAGAGGTTGTGGCACAAGAGACATTATTGCCAATGTCAGATGGATCTTGGCAGAAAGCAGAGAGTACTAGAAAGAATGTCTGTGTTTCATTGACTATGCAAAGGCATTTGACTATGTGGATCACAACAAATTGTGGCTAACCTTGAGGAAAATGGGAATCTCAGAATACTAGATTGTGTTTATACAAAACCTATACTTGGACCAAGAAACAGTCCTCAGAACAGAGCAAGGAAACACTGCAGGGTTCAAAATCAGGAAAGGAGTTTGTCTGGGATGCATCCTGTCCCCATACATTTTCAATCTTTATGCAGAACAGATCATTTGGGAGGCAGGGCTTTATGGGGAGTGTGGCATCAAGATTGGAGGAAGACTCATTAACCTATGATATGCAGATGATACAGCCTTGCTTGCTGAAACTGAAGAAAATCTGAAGAACTTGCTGCAGAAGGTCAAGGACTATAGTCTTCAATATGGATTGAAGCTCAACATCAAGAAGACAAAGATTCTCCTCCCTGGGCCAATTGATAGCATCATATTAGATGGAGAAGAGATTGAGGTTGTTAGCAATTACAGCTTGCTCAGAAACACAATCAATACTCTTGACACCAGCAGTCAGAAAATAAAAAGATGAAACACATTGTCATGGACCTCTCCAGAGTGCTGAAAAGCAACACTGTCAGTCTAGATACAAAGGTGCACCTAATCCAGGACATGATCTTCTCAATTAATTCTTATACTTCAGAGCGTTGGACAATGGCTAAGGATGACAGAAGAAAAATAAATGCCTTCAAGTTGTGATGCTGGAGAAGAGTCTTGAACATACCATGGACAACCAAGAAAACAAATTGGTCTGTCTTGAAGAGGTTGAAACCAAGTTTCTCTTTGGAGGCTAGGATTTTGAAGCTCCTCCTCACTTTGGGCATGTGGCCAGGAGAGATCGGTCCTTGAAAAAGGACATAATGCTTGGAAGGGTGAACGGACAGCACAGGAGAGAGAGACCCTGAGATGAATTGATACAGTAACTAGGGCAATGAGGGTTGGTATGTCAGAATTGATGAGATTTGCTCAGGCCAGGGAAGGGTTCAGAGCTGCTGTACCTAGCTAGGGTCACTATGCATCACAGGCGACTCAACCAATAACATTCTATGACAAGTTTGGAAACAGAAGTGGCATCCACTTCCTATACAACATGCCTCCAGAAACAATAAACTGATAAATATCGATAATTATAGAGGCCTTTTTTCCATAGGGTTGCTATGAGTCGTGCTCAACTTGAGGGCAATCAACGCCAACAACAACAATTTACAAAGGTCATTCTAAGGTGCTAGTCTCAAGTAAATACAAGAAATTATATGAATGAACATTACAGGAAAGATATCTGGACCGGGATCAGAAAGCCCTTTCTGTAAGGAAGTCTGCAGATATGCAAAAGACTGGGAAGCTAAGCTAAAATCACTAAACTGACTCAAGATACAATTAGGTAAAGCCCAACGGGAATAGCTTTTAAAAAGAACACAAAGATAGGAAGTATCTCATGCTTCAAATATTCCATTCTTGTGTTCATTCTTAGAAAAGAAAAAAAGGAAAACCTGACAATTTATTTGCATATTTTCACTTAATTAAAAAAGGGACTCATTTGGGGAAAGTCTAATTTTAAGGATCATATTTGCAATTATAAATTGCTCAAACAAAATTTTAGTTTGAGACTTTGTAAGATGCAAATGCTAATATTTTTATATCCATATGTCTGTAGTATTATTATGATTCATCAAGGTCACTATTATGATAAGCCAAATGTTGTCCTTGACTTCCCTGTAAACCTAAATATCCCGAGAAACTTCCTGGCAAGAAAACAAATGCACACATCATTTTTCAGAAACATTCCAAATGATGGCTCTCAGCCAAAATCGCAGTCATCTTTGCTGTTTCAACATTTAGCACACGCTTGGTTTTGAGCAATGAAGTTGGAGTTTTAATCAATGTCAAGCAAAAACATACCACCTGTCAAATGGCTACACTGGGAGAAGCTGGCAGAGATGAGGAGTGGCAAGGGGAGAATTGGGAGCAAGAAACAGATTAAAAGTATAAATTCTCTCAATCACACTGCTACCATTGCTGGACAGCAAATGCTGTGTGCAAACAAAAAGTCATCAACCCTGCCTCACTCCCACTGCTGGCAAGTGTACACACCCATGACAAGGTCTACAGCAGGACATTTGGGATTGATTTTAGACTAAACACACTGATATTCCAAGCACATTAAATCAAGCACTTCACCTTCAGGGAGAACAAGTGCCCACACCAACTTCCCTGGTGTGTGACAGTCAAGAGCACAGAAAGGCCGCCTCTCTCTATTTCTTTGGGACAAAGAAGTCAGACAGGCCTAAAGAGTGGAGGAAGATGTTTCAATAAAATGAGATCTACTGGCATAACTCAACTTTCATGTACAACGCTAACTTTGAATATGGAGATATGTAGAAATCAATTCATCCTATTTTTGCCAAACAAGGTCTGTCAGCAATAGTTCCTCCCTAGGGCAGAAACTAGGGTTCAATAAGGTTAAACAAATTGATTGACTGCATCTTCATCCTATACCTTTTATTGATAGTTTGCTCTACTCTCAGTACTGTGCTAAGGCCAGTCATGTACGTTTATCCATTTGATTCATAAAAAAAGCATGTGAGGCTTAGAGGAAACCCAAGCCTAACCCACTGTCTAATTCTGGTGTATAGTGGCCCTATAGGCCAAGGTAGAATAGCCCCACAGGGTTTGCAAGTCTGAAATCCTTACAGAAGCAGACTGTCATCTCTTCCTACCATGGAAACAACTGGGGGGTGGGGTGGTTTAAATGGCTGACCTTTCAATTAGCTGCAAAGTACTTTACTGCTGTACCACCAAGATTTCATTTTATCATATAATTTATTGAGAGTTTGCTTTGTGCTAGATACAGTGCTAACATCTAAAGAGGGTAAAACCAGGCTGCTCCTTGGAGGCAAGGATTCTAAAGCTTCATCTGCCAAATTTTATGCATGTTGCAATGAGGGGCTAGTCCTTAGAGAGGAACACCATGCTTGGGAGGGTGGAAGGAAAGCCCAAGAGAGCCCTTGATGAGATGGTTTGATTTAGTGACTGGAGTAACGGGGGTAGGTGTGTCAGAGACAATAAGGTTGACACAGCATAGGACAGGATTTAGAGCAGTTATAAATAGGGTCTCTATAAGTCGCAAGCAACTTGACAGCACATAACAACAACACAGGTTTTCATCTGCTTGTGCTTTAAATCTTTGAATCAAAATAAGGGCATGAGGCAGAGCTACCACTGATATTCTAATTTGCATATGTACAAATTAAAGTTCATATGTGTTAAGTAATTTGTCTACTATCATTCCACAAGACAAATGACTAAAGTTATCTGCAAGACACTCTTCAAATTTGCACACCATATTATCACACACACACCTCATAAACAGACTCCTCACACACACATACATATCCCTTTAACATCACACACACACACACTATATACATTCATATATACACACACCACAAAGATGTACCAACTGCACCCTGCACACACACAAACACATTCAAACCACACCCACTCCATATCCATAAGCCACACATAAACAGACAAGTAAGCATACTAAGCCATCTCCTCCCACCACTTACAAAGCTGGTATAAGAGAAAAAGCATCTCATGCATCCTATTTGCAACCATCCCCTTCGTAACAAGACCACCTGTCATAAGGGGGTTCAATAAATATTTGAATAAATGAATAGATAAATGAAGGATGGGGTTGATCTTTCAGCTTCCAGAAAATCTCAACACACACACACACACGTGGGAATAAAGAGAGTCTGATTTTGAGCTGTGGCTGTAAAATTCCTCAGCAGCCAGACCAGGCCACCAGCAGAGCAGAGTCGAACTCAGGACCACAGAATGGCAAAGCTCTTTGTGGTTACATCACAGGATATCTCTTCCTCAGTAGAATCAAGGTCACAGAGTAAAACTGGGACAAAAATCTCTGGAATTTCTCTAGGGCTCTCTTCTTGATGCTGTGGCTGGTGTTAGAAAAAGAAGCAGAAAACTTCAGCAAAATAAAAAACAGATAAGCCAAGTAACAAGGAATATTTATTCTGCTATATGCAGGACTTCTTTTCTAGGACCACAGTGTAACCCCTAGCGAGAGTAATAGTAAATTTCACTACTACAAGCCAGTTGACATTGAGTTGGTTCTAACTCTCAGTGAACCCATGTGCTATGGAGCAGAACTCTGCTCCAGAGGGTTTATGAAGGTGGAGATCTTGGGGAAGGAGCCTGTCAAGCACCTTCTCCCCCATCCCCCCAGCACCCTTAAATGAATGAAAGCTTTTAGTCTTTCAATTAGTAGCCAAGTCCATAACCATTTGTACTACGTTGCCAATGAGTTCCATTTCACATTCACATTTTAAAAGGGAACACTTTGTAGTCAAACTCAGAAACTCACAGAGCTTCTGTTTTGGCAATTTCTCTACAGAAAGAAAATCCCTTAAGCAAAATTCACCCTGATCCCCAATTCCATTTAGTGGCTCCCTCCAGATGGAGCTGTGAGAATGCTGCGCACGGGAATGTCCCTTTAATTAACTTTCAGTGGGTGAGGTGTACACTTAACAACCCCCAGGGAAACACTGGGCCCACATTGTTCATCAGCAATTTAAGGACCAGAGAGCGGGGAGGCTCAAAAAGCCCTCTGAATTGAAGTGCACCAGGAACAGAGTGAGGTAGACTCCAACAGTCAGACAGCCAGAACCAGGTCTTCTCTTCCCATGAATCCATCAAGACAAAATGCTCCTCCTCTCAATCATACTGTTTTCTCTGCCTGAAATAACCAGCATGTGCTCCTGTGTGCTGTCATAGTCCCCCTCTCCCAAACTCCAACTCACTGTTCTTGAGTCAGAGCTCATTGAGTTTCTTAAGCTGAACAGTGTAAAGGAGATTGCTCACCCTTCTCTGATGGAGTCACTGGTGGATTCAATATTCCGGGGGGCCCTGGCCTGTAGGTGGGCCATGCAACCTGCTATCGACTAGACTTTCAGGGATCTCTTCTCTCAGTCCATCTAATAAAACCCTACTACAGCAGAGCGGCATGAAGCTTTGCAGGCTGCTTTATTAACATGCGCCACCACAGTCAACTATTCAATACTCTTGGCTCTGCTATGGGTTTTATTTAGCATTTGATCAAGGCTAAGCTGGAATATTTTTCCTGAATGGCTTGTGTTTCTGTGCCTTTGCAACAAGATTTCAAGTTCCTTGAAGACAGTGTCAAGGTCTTTCTGTATTTTTTCATTCCTACACACTGTTCCTGCTCTTGTTCAATGATACCCATAATGTTAACACAGCTGACTTGCTCTGAGAAAGCCCATTAGGGCTAAATCAATGTTAGCAGAGGCCTTAGCTTGGAGACCACCAGGGTTTAGCTTATAGGGCTTAACTCTGCTAGGACCACTGAGGATGCTAAATTAATCCCAAAGAACCTTCCTTTCTAAGGGATTGAAGAAAAAGAAAGATATTTTACATGAGGGCATTTACAGCCTAATACTAATACACTTACAATATCTGAGGGTTCTGACTCAGGAGTTCAGAGGCCACACTTGCACCTTAAGAAGTAGAGGTGAAATCATCATGAATCTCCCTATAGGTCAGAATTACCTATTTTCCATGAGCTGCTCCAAGAAAACCGATTTGGGGATGCTGCTGTGTATAACACCTCCCACAGAGAGATTCTGAGAGCTCCTCAGCTTAGCAAAGGCTCAGAGAAACTCTTCAGCAAATAAATCTGTTTCACTTTGTTCAACTCTGCATTTCCCACATTCATTTAAGTATCAGAACCGCCCCGCCCCCCAAAGATAGTTATTAAAGCTTTATGAAACTAAAGTTTCTATAAATAAAAATACTTCTAAGTAAATTCCTTCACCACATTTTCAGAATTCAAACACAGTCACATATCTCTGTGAAAGAAGAACGAAATGATACTTTTTGAGATGGTGGGAATAAAGATGGTGGGAAACATAATTTCAAATTCCCTCTTTAATGTTTCTTTATTGTCTGGTCTGGGTACCAGTCAGTTGTCATTTGCTCTTGTTGTTGTTATGTGTCGTCGAGTCACTTGAGATTCATAGCAACCCTGTGTACAACAGCCCTAAACCCTGCTCTATCCTGTGCCAATCTCACTGCCTCTGACACACCCATCCCGATTACCCCAGTCACTGAATCAATCCACCTCATAGAGGGCTTTCCCCTCCTGTGCTGTCCCTCCACCCTACTAAGCATGATGTCCCTCTCCAAGGACTGGTCCCTCCTTACAACATGTCCAAAGTATGTCAGACGAAGCCTCAGGATCCTTGCCTCCAAGGAGCAGCCCGGTTTAACCCTCTCTAGGATGAATCTGTTTGTTTTGTTAGCAGTCCATGGCACATTCAATACTTTTCTCCAGCACCACAGCTCAAAGGCATCAATTTTCCTACTATCCTCCCTAGTTACTGTCCAACTCTCTGATGCATAACAAGTGATTGCAAAGACCATGGCCTGTATCCGATGCACCTTAGTCTCCAGAGAAACACCATTGCTCTTCAGTACTTTACAGAGGTCCCTAACAACAGACTTTCCCATCGCAATACGTTTTTTAATTTCCTGGCTGCTGGTGCCAAGAGTGTTGGTTGTGGAGCCAAGCAAACAAAAGCTGTGTACAATTTCAATCCTTCACCATCCATTCTGATGCTGCCAATTGGTCCAGTGGTGAGAATCTTTGTCTTCTTGATAATGAGCCTCAATCCATATTGAAAGGTGCAGTCCTTGACCCTCTGCAGCAAGCCGTTTCAGGATCTCCTCAGTTTCAGCAAGCAGAGTTGTGTCATCTACATAACATAGATTGCTGATAGATCTTCCACCAATCCTGACACAACATTTCTCCTCATAGAGCCCCGCCTCTTGGATAATCTGTTCAGCATATAGGTTGAAAAGGTATGGAGACAGGACACATCCCTGTCGTACATCCTTCCGAATTTTGAACCATGCAGTGTTCCCTTGCTCTGTTCTGACGACTGCCTCTTGGTCCGAGGATAGGTTTCACATTAGCATGATCAAGTGCCCTAGGATTCCAATTATTCTCAGAGTCAGCCACAGTTTGTTATGGTCCACACAGTGAAACGCCTTTGCATAATCAATGAAACACAGATAGACATTCCTCTGCTATTTCCTGCTTTCAGCCAAGATCCATCTAACATTAGCTAATACCATGACCCCTTCTAAACCCAGCCTGGTCTTCCAGCAGTTCTTTGCTGATGAGTTGTTCCAGTTGTTTTTGGATAAACTTCAGTAGAATCTTGCTTACATGTGAAATCAATGATATTGTTCTATAGTTTCTGCACTCTGTTGGGTCACCTTTCTTTGGAATGGTAACAAATATAGATCATTTCCAGTCAGTTGACCAAGTGTTGGTTCTCTAGATTTCTTGGTACAACATGATGAGCACGTCCAGGGCAGCATCTGTTAGCTGAAATATGTCAATTGGTATACCACCTATTCCTGGGGCCTTATGTTTTACTATTTCCCTCAAAGCAGCTTGAATCTGTGCTGCAATCCCAAAGGCAAGTGGTTTGAGGCCATCAGCTGGTGCTCCACAGGAGAAAGATGGGCAATCTCCTCCCATGCGATTAACTGCCTCTGAAAACCCACTGAAGGCTCTATGGTACACAACAGCAATACATACACACACACACACACACACACACACACATATATATATATATTTATTTATATATTTCTAATATTTATATTTATAATTTACTCTACAGCCACCCAACTAATTCCCACTCCTGTCCTCATCTTTCTGGACGCTTCTCCACAGCTGCCCCTAAATAGAGAAAGGTGCTTGTCACTATCCCTCCTTCTTTCACCAGCTGGTACAATAAAATATTATCTCCTGGGATGTCCAAGTGAGGCTATACAACCTCTGAGACACGATCTTTGAGAGCACATCCTGTCACAATCAACCTAAGATCTGAATCAGACTTAAAGCTGGAAGCAATAGTATTCAATAACTGATCATGTGATGCACATATGATTGAAGCAGGCTTCTCAGAGTCTGTACTTTTCATCTGCTTTCCAGCTGGGGAAGAGTCTCGGGTGGCACAAAACGTTAACATGTTCACCTGCTAACTAAAAGGGTAGAGATTCACCCAGGACTACCTTGAAAGAAATGCTTGACGATCTATTAAAAAAAAAAATCACTGAAAAGTCTATGGAGGACAGACCCGCTCTGATGGACATGGGATTTGCAAGAAGAAAAAGAGAGGAGGAAGGGAGATGATGAAAATGGGGAAGGATGTTGGAGGGGGGAGAGAGAGAAAGAAAGCAGGCGAAGAAAGGGAGAGGGGAAGAGAGAGAAAAATATTTCTTCCAACTTTCTTTCTGGTTTTGTGCCATTTCTTCCTGTAGTAAGTTCATGCCACCATAACAACAGTTCCTGTGGACATCCTCAGCCACAATTCCAGATCTCACTGGCCTCTACCAACATTATTTCCCTCCACATTCCTTCAGATGGAAGGGTGGCATGGGCAGGGCTAAAGGAGTAAGTAATTGCAAGTGAGGTATGTGTTCTTTGAGTTCTGCCATGCTCCTGTAATCAGCTCAACACCATTGTTGTGTTGTCACTGTTGTCCTTTGACACGAAGCCACCTGACTCCTGGCAATCCTACCATACATGAAGTAGACGTGTCCTTCACGGCATTTTCAAGGCTGTGGGGAGCCTTACGTGTGAGGTGTCTCTGCGTGGGTGACAGAACCACCTTCGGGTCAGCAGTCTGTAGCTAATCATTTCTATCACTCAGACTCTGACTCATCATTATCTCTTCATTTTAATCATGTCAATTGATTGATTTAAGTGGGTCAGATCATAATTGATATATAAGAGAACGAAAGTGGCATTTATTAGTGCCTTCTGTGTGCTACACAGAGCATGAGAAAATTTTATTTATATCATTTAATTCTTTGATGAGAAATATCCCTGTCTTCATTTTACTGGTGAATAAAGTAAGATTGAGATGCACGAGGCAGCTTGCTAAAGCTTGCACTGAGCTCAGCAGCATCAGGGACAGACTTCATCCAAGGGCACTCTGTAAGTCAACACATACTTTGTGGGCATTCAATTTTTTTCTAGTTCCTGAGCACAACCCTGGAGACAAAGTGGATGGTAGAGAAATATAGAAGCAAGGCCTCTGATATTGTAAAATAAGAAATCCCTTCATCCTTGAAATTAAGTGTTGGGACACAAGAAGTAACAGATATGGGGTCTGGGGCACATTAGCTCATAACTCTGCTTCTGGTCAGGTTCCCAAAGAATATATTCAGAAATCGAGGTTCACCATCAAAGTTAATAAGGAGCCCCTAAAGCCATGATTTTCCTGAACTACACAGTCTGGATGTTTCCTACAAAAAATATATATGTAAAAACATGGCTAACTACATCTATCTGCTGAAAGGGTATCTGATCTAATTGGATAATTAATTGATAACAGCAACCCAATCAGTCAATGTACAGCTAAGTCCTAAACATTAAATATGATATTTACCTTCTGTCTTTGACCCTGAATTTGTCTTAAGTATTGTCAATCCTGATTGCTGTTACCAAGTGTATTGATTGTGGATCTAAGTAAGGTGAAGTTGTTGACAGTGTCAATCTGTTCTCCATCTATCATATGTTGTCTGTTGTTCCACTGGTAGGGATTTTTATTTCCTAGGTAATAACAGTCAGGGGATCAGGAGATGTACTGCACTGGGAGAGTCTGCAGTTGGGACTCTTTAAATTATTGAGGAGCAATGGTGTTGGTTTGAGGACTAAGGTGTACCTGATTCAGACCATGGTCTTTCTGCTCATCTGCTATGCATCTATAAGAGCTTGACAATGAGTAAGGATGACAGAAGAAAACTTGATGCCTTTAAACAGTGTTGGAAAAGAGTATGGAATATTCCCTTGGGCTCAAAAGAACAAATAGATATGTCTTGGAGAAGGTGCAGCCAGCGTGCTCCTTGGACGCAAAGATGATGAAGCTTTGTCTCACATACTTTAGCCATGTTGCTGATAGAGGTTATTCATTGGAGAGGGATGTTATGCTTGAAAAGATGGAGGAACAGTGAAAGGAGAAGAAGACCCTCAACCAGGTGAATTGACACAGTGACTTCAGCAATGATCTTGAGTATGTCAGATATTGTGATGATAGGATAGGATAGGATAGGATAGGATAGGATAGGATAGGATAGGATGGGAT
>NW_006399859.1:2603907-2631805 GCF_000299155.1 Elephantulus edwardii
GTAGGGTAGGGAAGGGTAGGGTAGGGTAAGGTAGGGTAGGGTAGGGAAGGGTAGGGTAGGGTAGGGTCGGGTACAGTAGGGTAGGATAAGGTAGGGAAGGGTAGGATAAGGTAGGGTAGGGTAGGGTAGGGTAGGGAAGGGGAGGGGAGGGGAGGGGAGGGTAAGGAGGGTAGGGTTGGGGTAGGGTAGGGCATGGTAAGGTAGGGTATAGTAAGAAAGGGTTTAGATCTGTTGTTCACAAGTTTGCGTTGGATCTTATTCGACTCGTAGCACCTCACAACAACATTGTCAGTCCACATTTCTCTTTCTCGATTGCTTAAATTAACCCTTTTCCTTGGTGTTCTTATCAATTCCAGTTCTGATTTTAATGGTTATGTTATCTACCCTCAAGTCAGAACTAATTCATAGCTGAGCTGACCTTCCAGCTGCTTTTCAGAGGCAGCCAGTCAAACGGGAGAAGACTGTCCATCTTTGTCCCATGGAGCAGCTGGTAGATTTGCATCATGTACCTTTGAGTTTATAGTACAACTCTTTACCACTAAGCCACCAGAGCTCCCTGATTTTAATGCATTTGCCAAACTATTAGTATGTATCAGGTACCTAACCCCTTAATGTAATTAAGAATAAGGGTTCTACACTTGACTAAAAGCCCTACTGATACAGCAATTAAAGTAATTAGACAATAATCAGAAAGGTTAACAGTTCAAATCCATCAGCTATTCCACAGGGAAAAATAAGATACTCTGCATATGTAATGAATGGCAACCATGTAAACCATTTAACAAGGTTATACTCTCTCACTGGGACTCAAAATCAGTGGACAATAGTGGGTTAGATTTGGCTTATCTAGAATTAAAACTCAACTCTGCCACATTCACTTGTTGTTATATGCTGTCAAGTCACTTGCGACTCATAGTGTCCCAATATTTAACAGCCCCAAACCCTGCTCTATCCTGTGCCAATCTTATTGTCTCTGACACACTTACTCCCATTACCCAAGTCACTGAGTCAATACGTCTCATCAAGGGTCATTCTCTCTTGTGCTTTCCCTCCACTCTCCCAAGCATAATGTCCCTCTACAAGGACTGGTCCCTCTTTGCAACAGGTCCAAAGCATGTTAGATGTAGCTTCAGAATCCTTGCCTCCAAGGAGCAGCCTGATTTCACCCTCTCCAAGATGAACCTGTTTTTACTCTTAACAGTCCATGGAATATGCAATACTCTACTCCAGCACCACAATTCAAAGGCATTAATTTTCCTTCCATTCTCCCTAGTCATTGTCCAGAATTCTGATGCATAGCAAGTAATTGCAAAGACCATGACCTGGATCAGGTGTACCTTAGTCTCCAGACTAACATCGTTGTTCTTCAGCACTCAGGAAATGTCCCTAACAGCAGACTTTCCCAATGAAATTTGTCTTTTTATTTCCTGGCCACTTGTACCAAGATTGTTAATTGTGGAGAGAAGCAAACTAAAACTGTTAATCTCAATTTCTTCACCATCTAACATGATGCTACCAATCAGCCAGTGGTGAGAATCTTTGTTTTCTTGGTATTGAGCTTCAATCCATATTGAAGGCTGCAGTCTTTGACCTTCTACAGCAAGTGCTTCAGGTCCTTCTCAGTTTCAGCAAGCAGGGTTGTATCATCCACATAACGCACGTTGTGTTGATGAGTCATCCTCTAATCCTAATGCCACATTTCTCCTTATAGAGCTCAGTCTTCCAAATGATCTGTTCTGCATATAGATTGAAAAGGTACAGAGATAGGACACATCCCTGGCATACATTCTTTCCAATTTTAAACCATGCTGTTTTTCCTTACTCTGTTTTGACAACTGCCTTCTGGTCCAAGTATAGGTTTCACATTAGCACAAACAATTGTTCTGGGGTTCCCATTCTTCTCAGAGTTAGCCACATTTTGTTGTGATCCACATAGTCAAATGCCTTTGAAAAGTCAGTGAAATATAGATAGGCATTCTTCTGGTACTCTCTTCTTTCAACCAAGATGCATCTTACATTAGCTTTAATATCCCTAATACCACAACCTCACCTAAACCCTGCCTGCACATCTGGCAGTTCTCTGTTGATGTGCTGTTTCAGTAGTTTTTGGATCACCTTCAGCAAAATCTTGCTTGCATATTATATTAATGATGTTCAATAATTTCCACAATCTATTGAGTCACCTTTCTTTGGAATGAGAACAAATACAGATTTCTTCCAGTCAGTTGGCCAGATGGTTTACTTCACAAATTATTTAAACTCTCAATTATATCTTTTCCATTTATAAAAAAGAATAATAATATTTCTTCTACAGAAGATTGTTATGACAGATAAATATCATACAAAATCAGGCATAATGCATAAGAAATGATAATGATAAAAACACAGCTATAAATATGGCATTTATTATGTACCTGGCTTGTGGTGGCATAGTTTGGAACATGTGTTGCTACTAATATAATAGGCCACTCATCTCTACCAGTTTAAGTTCATTCATGGCTCTTTGGGAGAAAGATGAGCAGTCTCTTCCCATTCAGATTTACAACCTCAGAAACTCAGTGGAGTACCACTGTGAGTCAGAACTGATTCAGTAGCAGTGAGATTGAAATTGAGCCTGAATTCATTTAATCACAGTCCCAAACCGTAGGTTTATTATTTTCACCCTTTAAGTTTCAAAGCTGGGGATACCAATTATTTTCTCAGCTCTGGTGGCTTATTCTTGTTGTTGTTGTTGTTGTTAGGTGCTGTCAAGTGCGAATCACAGCAACCCTATGAACAACTGCTCTGACCCCTGTCCTATCCTCATCGTCTTTGATATACTCAAGCCCATTGCAGCTGTCATTATGACAACCCATTCGGTTGAGAGTCTTCCTCTCTTTTGCCAACCTTCCACCTTTACAAACACGATGTTTCTCCATAAGAAAATGTGGTTTGCATCTACCAGCTGCTCCAGGAGAGAAAGGTGGGCGGGCAGTCTCCACTCATCTTTTTCAGAGGTAGTGCAATTTATTGTTTGTTCTTTTGGCAGTCCATGGGATATTCAGTTCTCTTCTTCAATACAATTCAAAGGTGTCAACTCTTCTTCTAGCATCTTTAATTCAGCTCCCAGATGCATAGAAAGAGATTGAAAAGACGATGGCCTGAATCAGGTACACCTTGGCCCTCAAACTGAAATTATTGTCCCTCAATAATTTGGAGAAGTCCTTGACAGAAAACTTTCTGTATGCAATATGTCTCTTGACTGCTGGTATCAAGTATGTTGATTGTGACCCAATCACAGTAATTTGAAGTCACTGACAATTTCAATCTTTTTTGGACAATTTCAATAATTTCTCCATCTATCATGATGTTGTATATTGGTCCAATGGTGAGAATTTTTGTCTTCTGATGTTGAGCTGTGATCCATATTGAAGGCTGTAGTCTTTGATCTTGTGTAAGAAATATTCCAAGTCCTCATTTTCAGCAAACAAGGTTCTATCATTTGCATAAAGAAGGTTGTTGGTGAGTTTTCCTCTGAACTTGATGCCACATTATTCTTCACAGAGTCCAGTTCCTGAATTTTTGCTCAGCATACAGACTGAATAGTTATGAAGAGATGATACAACCCTGACACCCCTTTGCAGGTAGCTTAGTAGTAAGGAATTATACTGTCAACACAGAGGTATGCAGTCCAAATTCACCAGCTGCTCTGTGGGGGGGGAAATGATGGGCAATCTCCTGTGTGATTTACTGCCTTTGAAAACACACTGGAGGGTCAGTTATGGGTCAGTTCTAACTTGACAGTACACAACGATCCATCAATATATGTTGGAGCATTTATGCATATCACATCTTTTTGATTCCAGAGCCTAGGATAAAGAGCTATTGGATACTACTTTGTTGCTGTTGTTCTTAGGTGCACCTGAGTTGAGTACAACACATAGCAACCCTGTGAACAAAAGATCTGAACCCTGTCCTATCCTGTGCCATCCTCACACTTCCTGACCCAATGAACCCACTGTGTCAATCAACTTGGTAAAAGATCTTTTTTCCCCCTCGCTGACCCTCTGCCTCTCAGAGCATCATTTCTAAAAATACTACTTTAAGGATGTCTTTATTTGGGAAATTGTACCTCACCTTTGGATATCAGTACCTGTCAATCTTTCTTTCTCCTACTCTCCAAGTGCAGGTCGTTCTGCTACTGAGATGACCATTATGCTTAATATTCTGTTCAGGCCAACCCATTAGGGACTCCCAGCCTCAGATGATAAAGTTCAAGTTGCTGAAATGGGCACCTCCCATTGGGTTTTCACCTGCCGTGACTACCAACTTCATTTCCTGTCTTGTCCCTGAGTCAGTCTCAGTGAAAGCAGTAGATTTAGGGGGCTCGAATACCAGCTTCTCCCCGGCAGCCCTGTCATGTGGACCAGGCTTCTGTGACAAAGCAGGAAAGAAGACCATCGCACCAGGACAAGGTGCTCTTCTTAACAAACAATATATGTTATATTTTTTAAACACTGCTGAAAATTTAAATAACTACAGCTTCAAATGTGATGGTTCATAAAAGATTACTGACCCCGTTGTAGCCTCCCACCCTGAAAGAGATGCAAGATTTGAGCACGGCTGCATGTGCACATTATCTCAAATTATGTGCCTTAAGAAAAATGCATTTCTTCTAAGATATAAATATGCAAGAAAACCAATGCTTTCTCCTTCATTTCCATTTGCCAGCATTCTGTTCAAGGCTGTCTCCTGCATCTTCTAGACCATCATTTCACCAGCCCAGCACATAGGCCATCTGAGGAACTCTTCTCAACCCAACAATTACACTGCTAGGCAGAGGCCTTGTTATGTCCTTTTTGGACATGCCCAGCACTTGAACTTGTATGTTGTCACCTTAACAGATGCATTCATTCAATACTCCACTGGCCTTCTTTTCCTCTCTTGCTTAGAGACACTGTATTGAGATGCTGTGTGTCTTCTTCTATTGAAGCCAAGGCTACTTCCTTCTAAAGAAGGCTTTTATCATAAACTATTATCTGGTTTGGTAGATCTTTTTCTTACTTCCTCTTCCTCTATTCATCTCCTTTCAATGGTGGCTCCCTGGCCCATCTCTTTGCCCCATGTTCTTTATCTGATCTTACAACAAACTTCTTTGTTCTGGTCAATAAGCAGCCCTTATAGCTTTCAAGGAGTGTTTGGTTGGTGCAAACAGCTAAGGTGCATGGCTGCTGTAGGTTTGGGTCTACCCAAGGAGCCTCAGAGGAAAGGTCTGGTGAGCTACTTCTGAGAAACCAGCCACTGAAAGCATTAGAAGGCATAGTCTTATGCGGGCATACAAAGGGTTGCTGTGAGTCGGGGTCAATTCTATCATTATGTTTCAAATCTCACTTTCTGCTCTATATTGACCACAAGTTCAGTCTTACTGGGACTTACAAGGTGGAATCTTTCTACAGAGAAACAGCATTTACTGTCATCTTTGGATTATATGATATTTCAACGTGTTCTACAACATCATTCTACAGCTACATAAGAAGTACAGTCTACTTCCACATAGAAGTCTACAACCCTGTGTAAGATTAATGTAGATTTCAACTTACTTGAGTGGAAGGTTATAATATAAATAAATAAATTCAGCTCTGGTAGGATAGTGGGTAACATATGGGACTCGTACCTCAAAGGTCAGCAGTTCCACCTTACCTGTTTCTCCTGCAAGACAGGCAGTTTCCTGTCATAAAGATTTACAGCCCTAGAAACTTGCTAGAGTCTCAAAGAGCTGGCTCCTGGTGGTGAGTATGGATAATTTTGCTGTTCAGATGTGCTGTTTTTATTTCCTACTAAATAGATTTATATATGGAGTTCAGCACCTTTTTTAATTAACAGAAGGATGAAACAGAAAGATGTAGTTTTATGAATCAATTTTAGTTTTCTTATCTGTTTGGGGTTTTGGGGAAGGAAGAAGGGAGGCAGCCTCAACATCAAATGTTAGATAACCACGACTTTCTAAGTCCCTGGCACACTCTGCCACCGAGTGTCTTTAACTGACAGCTTTAACACACCTAATTCCCCAGCCTCATAGCATTTCATTGGCCACTCTTTCTTTCTCCTATCCTGTCTTTTGTTATTTTCTTCATTCCAAATCCCTGTCTATTTCTGTGATAGAGTGCTTTACCTACCTTTACTGTTCCCTGAATTCCAGTGGCAGAGATTATGAAATTATCTTAAGGAAAAATTCCCTCCTTAGGAGGAAATCTATTATCAAATCTTCAGATAATAAACATGTCACCCAACCCCATGAAGCTGGGCTGAAACTGTACCCAAGCTCCAGCCAACACAGCGGTAAATGAAAAATCCCTCAGCATTAATTCAATTCACCATGTTGTACGAACATCACCACTATCCATTTCCAAAAGTTTTTCACCACTTCAAACAAGAACTTTGAACCCAGGAGGCAAGAACTTTCCTTTCCTCCCTACCATCAACCCCCTAGTTCCCACTAATATAATTTTAGTCTCTCTGCATTTGCTATTACAGAGGTGTTTTTTTTTAATTCCTTTGTGTCTGATTTATTTAACTTTGCATAATGATTTAAAGGTTCATTCATGTCACAACATGTGTCAGATCATGATTTCTCTTTAAGGCTAAATTACATCATAGACATAGATATCTCTCACACACATCCATTTCTCCACTGCTGCTGAGCAGATTCCACCTCACAGGCAGTAACATCAGGCTCCCAAGGCTGTAAATCTTTGACAAGAGACGGGTGCTTAGCTTTCTCCTGTGGAGAGGCTTGTATTCGAACCTCTCACCTTTTGGTCAACAGCCAGAAACCTTACACACTATGCCACCAGCGCCCCACATATTCACACACAAATCTCTCACATTTTATTCATTGATTCATATACTGATGAAGATTTGGATTGTTTGGCATTTTTGTTTTTGTTGTGTGCCACTGAGTCGACTCCAACTCATAGGAACCCTATATAACAACAGCCCTAAATCCTACTCTATCATTAGTACATTTTCCAACCTCATTTACTCATTTATAAGTCCTGAGCCCTAAGAGGGGCCACATTTAGCTCCCAGACTCCTAGGGACAAGTTTACTTTTACCATATTGTGTTCCACTCCTTCCCTCACCTTAAGCCCAGAATAACAAAGTACCACTATGAATTAGTTCATATTGAAGCAAGAAACATTGATGAACATGGCTTGAATACATGCTGATGCATGTAAATGGGATCTTCCCCATGTTCATGGATTGACCTTGTCCCCATAAAATGTACGCATAAAGGGCATAATATGGACACTATGTAACAAACCCTTGTGATCCAATAAAACAAATAGTTGTGGGAGGAATAAAGGTGGAATGCAACACACCCTAATCTCATCACAGTCCTAACTGGGTGTAAGGGAAGTGCCACTAGGTTGTGGCCTGTAGTACCTTTTATCTCACTGAAAGAAAGGCAGCGGGATTAGGTGTGTTCATGCCCTGTATCACTAAGAGATAACTGCTAGAAGTGAAGCATGCCTTTCAGATTCCCACATGAGGAAGCTCTCTGACACCTACGAAGGATAGAATACACTGAAGCATCCAGGGAACCTGAGCATCCAGATGCTGAAGGAAATGACTTTCCTCCACAAAGGACAGAGGGGCCTGCCCCGAGAAAGATCACCTTGAATTTGGAATTATATCCTCCTAAAGGAAACACTGGTTGCCTGCTAGTAAGAAGCTGTGCTGCAATCCCAAAGACACACTGTTCAAATCCACCAGCTGTTGCACAGGAGAAGGAAGGGAAATCTCCTCCCGTGAGATTCACTGTCTCTGAAAACCTCTGGAGGGTCAGCTATAAGTTGGTTACAATTCAATGTTGCACAATAACAACAAAGGAAATATAGGGGGGGGCTCTGGTGGTCCAGTGGTTGGAAGCTGCGCTGCAATCCCAAAGATATTACGCTCAAATCCACCAGCAGCTCAGCCAGAGAATGCACAATCACCTCCCATATGATTAATTTAATTGCTTCTGAAAATCCATTGGAAAGTCAACTTTGAGTCAGTTTTGAATCTACAGTACACAATAACAACAAAGGACAAGTATTTTACAGGGCAAGTCTGTAGTCAGGGACCTCTCTAAATTATTGAGGAGCAATGATGTCAGTTTGAGGACTAAGGTGTGTCTGGTTCAGGCCATTTTCAATCATTTGCTACGTTGCTGAAAGCTGGACAATGAATAAGGATCACAGAAGAATTGATGCCTCTGAGCTGTAGTGCTGGAGAAGAGCACTGAATATCTCATGGACTGTCAAAAGAACAAAGCACCTTGGAGAAGGTGCAGCCAGAATGCTCCTTGCAGGCAAAGACGATGAAGCTTTGCCTCACATAGTTTGGGTATGTTGCTAGGAGAAGTTATTTCTTGGAGAGGGACATCATATTTGGAAAGGTGGAGGGGCAGCAAAAGAGAGAAAAACTCTTAGCCAGGTAGGATGACACAGTGTCTACAGCAATGGGCTTCAGTGTGTTGGAGACTGTGAGGACAGCACAGAATAGGCCAGTGTTTAGATTGATTGTTTATGGGGTTGTGTGAGTCATACTCCATAGCACATAGCAACAACAAACTAAGAGAACAAATGTGTGTGTTTAAACTTCTGTTATAGCAGCGTTAGATAGTAAGACATCCCCCTATTTATAGGAATAGTAGATTCCACCTTCTCAGTTACCCGTGAAGGATCGCAGGTGACATACTTTGCATGGAACTGCACTATTAACCCAAAGGCCACACCTCTCTGGTGGTTCAAATCCACCAGTGTAATTCAAACCCTTGGAAAGCCCAATACAGGGTCAGCTATGAGTCAGTTCTGGATGGTAACGAGCTACGAGAGATTACCCCAGCTGGCTTACTACAGAAGATGTCATCTAGAAGTTACTCAAGACAGCTAGCCATCGCCAAGAGGGCTGCTGGAGCCTGTCATGTTGCATCCTATGTCAATTGAGAATAAGACAAACAAGAATGAAAAGATGAGGAATAGTTCCCAGGAGCTTTTTGAATGATTTCCCAAACTGCAATACAAAGCTGGGGCACCAAGCTCTCTATGAAAATCATCAAACCATCGATCGCTCTCCAGAACCACCCACTTTTGCCAGGATCACCAAGCCATCAAATCAGAAAGCCTCCAGAAATAGCAGAAAGCTACTGGCCATTCTTCAAGCCAGAAAAATGGAAACTTGAATCACTTTCTTGCAACACAATCCTGTTTCTGATAAAAATCAGAAATTAATCTGGTTGACAATTACTTAATCATATGCAGAAATCTGACAACAAGGGAGTCTGAGGAACATAATTTCCAATATCCCCCATTCTATAGGACAAGAAAGTATGCTGTAGTGGTTGGAATGGGTGCTGAGTGAGCCAGTCAATACTTGGTAACCCAAACTGGCATCCTGTATATTTATTACCACTTAATCCATCTTTCTGGAGAAGAAAGGACAGGTTTATCCTAATGCATGACTGCTGACCAGCAGATATCCTCAGCTTGCAGTGTCTGATAGGGATGGAAAGAGGCAAAACTGGAATTAGGCTTCAGAGATTTCATTTTTTCAGTCATGACTTCACTCAAGAGCATTAAGAGAGATAGGTAATGAAATAGATAAGGGAAGTGGGTAGGGAATGGTATTTTTACTAGAGTTTTCTGAACAACAAGGCAATTTTGAATATACTTGAACATACTTTGAATATGTTATCAAGAAGAGATAGTCCCCTAAAAAAGATTGGTAAAGTAGAGGGGTCAAAAGAAAAGAGGATGGTCTTTAACATGATGGATCAATACAGTGGCTTCAGAAATGGTTCAAACACAGGTAAGAGAGTGAGAATGTAACAGGACTGGGCAGGTTTACATGCAGAATCCTTTGTAAGAAGTGACTTAACACCACTCAACCGCAACAGGTGGTTAAATTTACCCTCTGCTCTAAGCTACTGCTGCTTCCTTATTCACCTCTCTTTTCATTCTTCCTTGGATTTGCCAGGCTCAGCCACTACCATCCATTTATCTTTACATATTTCTTATTTAAAATTCACTGAAGCCCAATTTATCTTTATCTCATGTCTATGTGGATGGGAGAAACAGATTTTTATTATCAGAAGCACAGAGATGTTAACTGGCTTGCCCAAGGTCATAGAGTGTGACAGAAGGATAAAACCCTACCAGGGAGTGTCAACTCAATGGTATGTGATTCCCAAAGAGGACTTCCTCTTCTAAAGACATAGAGAAAACCTACAGAGCTGAGGAAGGGCAGCAGACTCTGGGTTATGTCCTGAAGGAACAATTAAAATCATACTGAACATAAAGGACTCAAAGTTTTCTAGTGAGATGCCTTTTTTCACGTTTTATATTTCTTTGGAGCTTTGAAATCTCAAATTTTATTTTCAAGACCACTTAGTTTAATCAAGCTAGATTTTTTTTACACCTCTTCAAATACATTAAGCACGCACAATGGATATGCATGTGAGCACTAGCTGGGGGAAAAATTGAGCCTCCAATTTCTCAAAATGAGAAAATCTATTCTTCATCTATGAAAAAGAAATCTTCCAAAGGTATTTAGTTTCTTACTCTCTTGGGACAATGACAGACTACTCCTTGCAGTCTATAAAAATAATCATTCATGATTGTATAAAGCAAAATGCAAATGAAGGAAAGTATAAAATACTATATATGAAATCTGTATGCAAACAAACATAAAACAAAAATTGTTTAAAAAACAAGCATCTGTGAATTTTCTCCAACATCAGTAAGAGAAACAACACATAATCGGGAAAGAACTGAACCTAAGTTATATATTTGGGCTCAATTCCCAATTTTTCTTTTTACCATCTTGCCAGGAATGTATTCTGTCTCCATACCTTTTCAATCTGTATGCAGAACAGATCATCCGAGATGCTGGGCTGTACGAGAAGGAATGTGGCATCAGGATTGGTGGGAGAGCCATCAACAACCTGCGTTAGGCAGATGACACAACCCTGCTTGCTGAAACTGAGGAGGACCTGAAGCACTTGTTGCAGAAAGTCAAGGACTACAGCCCTCAATATGGATTGAGGCTCAACATGAAGAAAACAAAGATTCTCACCACTGGACCAATTGGCAGCATCAATATGGATGGTGAAGAGATTGAGATAGTTAACAGTTTTAGTTTGCTTGGCTCCACAGTCAACACTCTTGGTACCAGCAGCCAGGAAATCAAGAGATGAATTGCATTGGGAAAGTCAGCTGTCAGGGACCTCTCCAGAGTACTGAAGTGCAACGATGTCAGGCCAGGCTATAGTCTTTGCAATTACTTGCTATGCATCAGAGAGTTGGACAATGATTAGGGATGATAGAAAGAGAACTGATGCCTTTGAGCTGTGGTGCTGGAGAAGAGTGTTGACTATACCATGGACTGCTAGGAGAACAAACAGATTTGTTCTGGAGAGTGTAAAGTCGGGCTGCTCCCTGGAGTCAAGGATTCTGAAGGTTCGTCTGAGATACTCTGGGCATGTTCCAAGGAGGGACTGGTCCTTGGAGAGGGATATCATGTTTGGGAGAGTGGAGGGACAGCACAGGAGAGGAAGACCCTTGATGAGATGGATCGATTCTGTGATTGGGGTGGTGGGAATGAGTGTGTAGGAGATGGTAGGGTTGGCACAGGATAGAGCAGAGTTTAGGGCTCTTGTGCATAGGGTCATTAGGAATCACAAGCAACTCGACAGCACATAACAACAACAACATAACCTTGAAGCAAGCTCCCACCTCTCTGGTCTTCTTCATTCATAAAGTGAGGCCAATGTCTAAAGGACAATAATTTCCCTTCTCATTTATGAATCTCCAATATTTATATGATTATGAAGATAAGTTTTTGTTTTTGCCAAAAGCTGTGATGACATTATAAACCTGAATCCAAGAAATTAACATTCAGCTTCTTTTATATAATAATCAGCTCCATGGGAGATAAATTTCATCATCTGAGTGCTTTATGAGGAGAAGTAGATGCCTGAGTATCAATTTACTGCAGAATTTTAGCACTGTGACCCAAGCCCAGCCCAGAGCTGCTGATGATCACAGAGCAGGTCATCAGGATCCCCTTCAAATATGTCTCTGTGTATAAAAAAATGATATTATTATCAGTTAGTGGGTTCCAAACCTACTCAGCAGTTTTCAGTGTTTTAAACATGTGATTTAATCAGTTCTCATATCCATGTTCTCATTTCAGAGCACATAGCACAGGATTCTAATTCTAGATTTTCTTTCAATATGTTGTTGTTGTTGTTGTTATGTGCCGTCAAGTCGCTTGCGACCCTATGTACAGCAGCCCTAAACTCTACTCTGTCTTGTGCCAATCTCATTGTCTCTGATACACCCATCCCGATTACCCCAGTCACCAAATCAATCCATGTCTAACTCATTGCCTTTGAGTTGATCCTGATTCACGGTGACTTTCCTTTGAGTTTCAGAGGCTGTAAATCTTGACTGTCCTTACGAAGAGATTATCTTTCACTCCCACAGTAACTGATGAATTTGAGCCACTGACCAGAGCAAATATGTAGCCAACTATGTTTTGGTTTCAGAAAACAAGTGACTTCTCTATTTTGGAAGACTTTTGAGTTTCCTGGCCAGCTTTATCAGCTTTATTCATAAGCTTTTCTGCATTAGCTTTTCTC
This sequence comes from Elephantulus edwardii, assembly GCF_000299155.1. Lineage (NCBI taxonomy): Eukaryota > Metazoa > Chordata > Mammalia > Macroscelidea > Macroscelididae > Elephantulus > Elephantulus edwardii. The sequence goes on from NW_006399859.1 coordinate 2,616,575, forward strand.
TTTAGAAGTACCCTAATAACTTAACTTATCCACACACCTCACATATCAAAGTTCGTGTGCTTTAGAGGAAGCCAAGTCAAAACCAAACTGTTGTATCGGAGCACATGTCTGAGCTTAAAACAAACTGGCACAACCGCTGGTTATACTATTTTTTTTTTTCAGGAGCTGGTGTGTGATCCGGAAGTGTCTGGACCAAACAGAGTTTATAGAAACAATTCTCTCCTTCTTTTTTCAGGTGTGAAAAAAGGTGCAGCTACTGATACACCTTAGTCTGAAGATGAAGCAGAGGAAGGCAGAGCAGAGACAGAAATAAAGGAACCAAGTTCGCGATGAGGTCCTTGAGTTTCTAAGTGACAAAAACTGCTCTCAAAACTGCTTAACCTCAAAACTGCTTAATCTCAAGATCTGTAAGTTCTTGAGCCAACAAGTACACTTTATCTCTTAGTCTATTTGGGTTAGATTTTCTGCTAGACTGAATATATCTTAAGAATCTACCACCAGTGTCTGTCACATGAAATAGACATTAATGTCAACCAACATGTCAGGCACTATTCTAGGTACGAGGAATACAACATTGAAGAAGACGGGCAAAAATCCCCACCTGCACGGAACTCACCTCCCACTGGGAAATCTGGATCATGAATAAATAATATATAGAGAGTGGAAGATAGTGGTACGTGTTGAATAAGGAAAACATAAGAAAAAAGAGAGGAAGAACAGGACAATAAGGATTGAAATTACAAAAAGAGTGGCCAGGGAAACTAGACAGTGTGCAAGACCTTTATGAGAGAACTGAAGGGAGCGAGAGCAAGCCATTCAGATGTTAGGAGGAAGCACGTCCCAGGCCTGGGAGGCATCAAAGGCAATGGTCCTGAGGCAGCATGATGACAGAAAAGTGGAACTGATTTGATAGTCTCACATCTGGCCTCCCTGGTCACCACAACACATTCAGAAAACAACAAAGACTACTGTGAGGATGGACTGGGGGGAGGATCATCCTCTTTCTTTAGGGTGGGAAAATACTCAACTTTGAGATATTTTAGTGGGTAGAGGTGAAATGATACAATCTCTGTTGTGACATTTCACTCCCCAAACTTCCATCAGAAGCATGTCCTCTCAATATTGTCTACTTTTGTTTTCTTGGGAGCTCTGGGAGCCTAGTGGCAAGAAGCTGTGCCCCAATCCCAAAGGCACGCAGTTTGAATTCACCAGCTGCTCCATGGAAAAAGGGCAGTCTCCTCCTGTGCATTTAATTGTCTCTGAAAACCCACTGGAGTGTCTCTTATGGGTTAATTCCAACTCAATAGTACACAACAACAACAATTATTATAAAAAACAAACAAATCTATCTTGTTCAAGGTGCAGCCAGAATGCTCCTTCGAGCCAAGAAGAGTGAGGTGAGACTCAGTTTTAAATAATCTAGGCTTACTCTCAGGAGGCATCAGTCTCGGCGGAAAGATACTGTGCTTGGCAAAACAAAGGACAAAAGAGAAAAAGGAAGAGGATCTGAAAGAGGGACTGACATGGTGGTTGCTTCCACACAGCAGTCAGTGATCATGAATGAGCATGGTGCAGAGTTGGACTTGACCTTCAACTCACTTTTCCCACTTAGCTCTGTTCATTGGAATATTGCGCATGACCCTCTTCTTGCCAAACCTTGGTAAATCTAAAAATCAACATTACTTTGAAATAAACAGCACTCCAGTGAAGGCACTACTACAAAAAACTGAATCTTCATTCATTTAATAAATTCCTAGAAAATAATAAATACTAGGGCCATTAGTTTAAGAGTTTAAGCCAGGAAAAACATTTTAAGTTATGAATTAGAAAGACCTTTTCACTGACCATGCTTTCAAGTAGAAATTCTCAGTGCTTCCTAAACACAGTTCAGAACATTGTTGACTTTAGCGTTGCTTGAATATGTTTCAAAACTAAAAAAGTTGATAATGCTCCCTGATCAATCACACCTACACATTGTGAGCCAACAAGCATTCTTTATGTTGACATCTCCAAGCTAGCATGTCACAAGAAGACTTCAGGTATCTCTTCATTTCAAGGTTTTGGTTTTTTTTTATTCCCCAGCAAGGCAGGGGGCATATTTTGCATTCAAGAGAATTTTCACAACAGCCTCTGTGTCTAAAACACTATTTAGGTAATAGGAATGATGATGATGATGATGATGATGATGATGATGATGATGATGATAATACATACATGCATACATACATACATACTTACATACATACATAAAAACAAACCCAAATCCTATATAATTCCTTCAGAATTTTTTTTGGGGGGGCCAATGTATCTGGAGTGACCAATGGTCTGCCCCTGGTTTTGCTCCTACAGTGAAAGCATAATCTCCTTACAAATGCACAAGCGATTTCCATAGAAATGGGCATGAGGTAATAAAGTATCATTAGGAGTACCATCTTATCCGGTAGGTGGGTAACAACAGCACTTTACATTTAGAATCTTCTCAGCAATTTATAAAGCATTAATTGCATAATCCCCCATGCCCTCAGGAGGAGAAAGGCAGTTTCATACCAGTTTTGCAGTTGGGGAGACTGAGTGAGCAATTGCCCAGGAGCAGTGCGGGAGAGGGGATTCCCTGTCATCTGTGCGGCACTCAGAGGCTCAGATGTAGACACTTAATGGTGCTATCAGGCTCTCAACACCTTCACAGAGCAAAACACCTTGACCAAACAAACTGCTGGATATGTGATAGAGTGATAAAATATACACTATATATATTTACATAGAATAGGATGGGCTCTCATAGGTTCTGAAGGGAAAATAAGTTATGGAAAATGTACTGACTGAAAAGATGGTGGCAGACAGAGCACGACTTTGTGTGGATTTCTTCAAGAAGGTCTTCACAAGAGATCCCCCTTCTGACTTCTAGCTGTAGAATAAAAGGCTTCCAGTCTTAGCATTGAAGTTGACATACTCTTCACCAAAGTCAGTTTTGTTCAAATGTACACTGCTTGGCCAGGGTGATATTTCCTTCAATCCACTTTTCCTTCCTTGTTATTCTGTGCTGACGAGTCAGAATCAATTCCTAGCTGACTCTGGGTTTTTAGAGGCTGTAAACTACATAATAGGAAATTACAGATCTTGTTTTTCTGCAGAGCACCTGGTAGATTCAAACCAAACACCTTTGGGTTGGCAGTGCAGTCTTCAAACATTCCATCTTAAAAATGGACTTGAGGAAGAAAAAATATCTTCAATTTGACTTAGCTTACCCCTTCCGGTTTCTTTCTACTTGCCTTAACTGCCAAAATCATTCAGATTCTCCCCATTGTCCATGTATCTACCAACCTGTCTCCTTTTATATCCTGTCATCTTCTTTGGAATAGTGTCAATGACCTTCTCCTTGCCAAATGTGATGGAATTTTTATGCTTTCAACTTCTTGACCTTCTATAATCCTCTAGCAATAGCACTGACCATAAATTCTTTCCTCCTTTGATTTTATAATATAATTTCCTAATTTTATTGCTGCTTCTGCTTTTCTTGCTGCTCCTTCCTCCAGGTCTCTACTGACATTGCCCTCCAGCACGTCTCCATTCTGCACTTTTCTCAGCCTTCATTCTTATTCCTGTTCATCTGCCTGTAACCACCTGACTCACATCTCCATCTCACACAACACATTATCTACAAGTAATCCAGTTCTTTCTATCCACTTATAAGGTGTAGCTTTCTTTACCCTATGCCTAATTCCCCCACCCTCTCTAAGAGTAAAGCAGAGTGACCAGATTAGGGTAGATTCTAAGACATAGATTAGGCTCTATCACTTGCAGATAGAATTAATATATCTAAGGACAGACACAGCCCACTTGTCTTCTCTCTTTTACTTCTGTGTACTCAGCATTTAGATTCGTAGAGTGAGCATGTTCCTAAATAACCAAGGAGTTCTTTGAGTTTAATTGGGACTGATAAAAGTGAAAGTATTGCTAGAATGTTTGCAGTAATCTTGTTCTCTTCATTTTAAGAAATACTGGGATTCTATGTTAAATAGAAATCAAATAGAAAAAAATTTAAATCATGGTAATAAGAGCAATAATACTTGTTATACACTGGGTATATTATAGGCTAAACATAAGGTACAACATGTTATATTACTGTCTCATTTAAACTTTAAAACTATGAATTAAAACCCAATTTGATGCACATGGTTTAGATGAAAGATCAGACTTCAAGGCAATTTAATCATTTTGTACAAGTTCAGTTAGCTGGTAAATCCAGCCGTGCCAGCTTCAAAGCTCTACAAAATAATACCACCAGTGCTTATGTCTTTGACCTTTGGATTTTAAAATACGCTTGTTTAACAGGTTATTGTGTCATGCAAATACACGTCTCTTAAAATTTCTCTTAAGTCTAACTTAATGCTTCCTTCGTCCACGTCAGCTCCATAGTGTCAGTGTCCTAACTGAACAAAGAGGGAGTAAGAGCCTGTAGCAAGTTACTCTCATGAGACCAGGGGCCCTATCTTGTGCACCACTTTATCTTTAACATATAAGAGGGAATCTGAAGCACAGCTGATACCTGACAAGTATTTACTCTTGAATGAAATATTATTGGAAATATTAAATCCAAGGATTTCAAACCAAATAGTGAAACAGAGCATAGATGCCTTTGGCTAAGGGTGTCCTATCCTTTCAAGGGTATCTCTTCCCCAATTAACACACTCACAATAACCTAAACAGTCTTGGGTCTTTCTCTCTCCCCATACTTTGATTCTGTCTCTTTTCAGAATGCAATTCCAGTAATAGTAGTAGTAGTTGTAGCAGTAGTAGTAGTAGTAATAGTAGTAGTAGTAGTAGTAGTAGTAGTAGTAGTAGTAGTAGTAGAGAGGTAACTTGGTTGCTGTGAGGCTAAACACTGTGACATTGATGCGTCAAATGTGACATGGTTACCCATAGTGGACAGTGTTTGGTGGAGCTCCCCAATTAAAACAAGCTTGGATGCAGGAGTGGTATCCACTTCCAAAATAGCTTGCCTCCAGAAACTCTGTGAACTTGGAGAAATAATGAAAGCTATACAGGTGTTCAGGTCTTTCGTTCATAGGGTCGCTATGAGTTGTCTACAACTCAATGGCACTTAACAATAACAACAGTAGTAATAATAATAGAAATAATAAAAGACTACTACTATGCCGCCTGATGATCGGGATGGGTGTGTCGGGGCAATGAGATTGGCACAGGATAGAGCACGGTTTAGGGCTGTTTTACATAGGGTCGCTATAAGTCGCAAATGACTCGACGGCACATAACAACAACAACAACAACAACTATGCAGCCTGGGTCACTGTGAGCACTTAGATCATGTTGTTGTTGTTGTTGTTGTTGTTGTTGTTGTTATGTACCCTCGAGTCACCTGAAATTCATAGTGACCTTATGCACAGCAACTCTGAAGCCTGTCCTATCCAAAGTCAATCTCACTGATTCCAACACATCTTCTGCCATTACTCTAGTTACTGTATAAATCCATTTCATCCGGGGGTCTTCCTCTCCTGTGCTGTCCTTCTCGAAGGACTGGTTGGTTCCTCCTAGCCATGTGCCCAAAGTATATGAGACAAAGCTTCAAAATCCTAACCTCCAATGTTAAGCTTTGCTTCACCTCTCCAAGACAGATCTATTTGTTTTCTTGGCAGTCCACGGTATGCTCAAGACTCTTCTCGAGTGTAAAATGGTGCAACCCCTGTGGAAAGCAGTATGGCGCTTTCTCAAAAAGTTGCAAATAGAGATACCATTTGACCCAGCAATTCCACTACTGGGAATATACCCTGAAGAGACCATAGCTGACATCCAAGCAGATATATGCACACCCATGTTTATTGCAGCTTTGTTCACAATAGCAAGGAGTTGGAAACAACCTAAGTGCCCATCAACAAACGAATGGCTAGAGAAGCTGTGGTATATTCGCACAATGGAATACTATGCTGCATTAAAAAACAAGGAACTCATGCAATATTATTCAAAATGGTTGACTCTGGAGAACATTATGCTGAGTGAAATATCCCAGTCACAAAAGGACAAATATTACATGATGCCACTGTTGTAGAATGGGACTGTCCTTGGGGTTGGGGAGAGACTGAGTAAGATGGGTTCAATAATGTATACTGCACTGAAACAGAGGAGGGAGAGAACCGTTTAAAAGAGAGATATAACTGGGTATTTCTGTCATCACAAGAGACTAGAGCGAGGGCTACATGGTGGAGGGGACCTGGGGGAGGGTTTGTAAAACAATGAAAGAATCTTTTCTTTTACTTTTCCATAATTTTTGGACTCATGTACTTATAACTTGTTAGTCAAATTTGTATCTTCTAGGTTGCAACACCCCCATGATACATCTTCAAGGATATGTACATGTACAGCCAAGCACAATCAATAAGAGTGCATCTAAATTCCAAAATCAATCTCCATAACAGTCTATGTGTTTCCTACTGCCAAAGGGGCCCTTTAGAGTAGTGAGAGAAGATCTTCACCCTGAAACCCACAGCGTCCCTTTTCAGCAGGAAGTAGCTAAGAGAATACGCCATCCCCTTTTCCTTATGACTCAGGGTGAAGTCTCTCTCAGGGAGGAGTGATAGGGAATGGCAAAGGACACACTGACAAAGAAGATTAATCAGAACTGGCTTTGACAAGCACTGTGGCATTTGGACAAGAACAAACTGGGAGGAGGGTAGAGAGAATAGTGCAACAATGAATGAGTGGAAGCCCAAAATCTCTGTAAATGTTTATGAAAATTAATAAAATATAATTATAGAAGAAAAAAAAAAGACTCTTCTCGAGGACCACAGCTCGAAGGCATCAATTCTTGTTCTGTCATCCTTCGTCATTATCCATCTCTCTGATCCATAGCAAGTAAATGTGAAGACCATGGCCTAGATCAGGCACACCTTAGTCTCTAGACTGACATCATTGTGTTTTAATACTTTGGAGAGGTCTGTCACAGCAGATTTTCCCAACTCATCTTTTGATTTTCTGACTGCTGGTGCCAAAAATTATAGTGTCTGAACACCTAAAAGAGAATTCTCTTACCTCTAAAGGGAAAAGCAATATACAACAAGGTGATGATCAGCATATTACTAATAAAGTGAAAACACAGATAAATATAGAAGGATCCATGGAAATTGAAATTAAAGGGATGAAGTGGGGGAAACTGGCCTATTCTTCTCCTGCACAACAGCTGGTGGATTCAAACCACGTGCCTTCAGGATTGCAGTGTAGCTTCTTGCTATTAGGCCACCAGAGCAACCTAATTACATTGTAGGTAATTAATGATGCAATACAAAATGTGTCTTGACGAGTCAGATGAAAATATAATGACAAATTTGCACTTAAATCACAAAAACAGTAAATAAATTCCTTTTTAATAAACTTCAGTAATAGTAATCAAGTTATTGAAGCTTAAAAAAATTCTATCCTAATTTCTCCAAAAGAAGAATACGATTAGTCATATAAAGAATCTTGACCAAAGGCATTAAATGGACAGTATTCAAAGCTGAAATCTGAGTGCAGGTCTCTGCATTTCCAAAGAGCACCTACTATGTTTATGCCTAGTACCCATACAAACCAACATTAAGGACAGGCACAGTGTCCATCTGTCATTATTTACACCATAAAGCATTTATGTTGCTGCTTTGGCTCTGTAGGCATCACTTTAAACAAAGAACAGGGTGAATGCCAGAGGGGTGACATTTGCCAACAAGTGTTCAAAACATTCATAAAGCTCAGCACAAAAAAGACTTCAAAGAGGAGAGCAGCTGTCCACTCTGAACTTGGGTCTCCTCTTCGCCTTTACAGAAGTCTCCTGATGTGCAAAGGAAGGGTCTTTGATCACTTGTGTAATTCTAAGTCACAAGTCGAAGTGGTTAATAAGACATCATCATGGCCTGAGTCAACAAGCAACAAAAACATGAAACAATCCAGTGACATGAGCACAATCAAAGCAAGGCCATGACAGAGTGATGTTCATACATTCTTTTGAAATATATTTAAACTTTTATAAAGAATTTTTTAAAAGGCAGCTTTAGAAATTCAGTCTTCCAAATAAAGCAAACACACAATTTTCACAAGAAGTAATTTCACAAGTAAAAATTATAAAACAACTAAGTGACTCGCATGACATGCTCTGGAGGAATAGAAAGTGAGAAATCACAGTGCTCATTTACTAAGAGCTAAGAGCTTAATGGGACCTGGAAGAGTGAATTCATAATCGCATATTCTCTTATTACAGATGATGAAACTAAAGTCCAACGAGATGAAATGATTCAACCAAGGTCACATAAAGGTTAGTGTGAATTCAAATAAGTCTTTCTGGTAGTTAAGAGTATTTTACCACCTCACCCCATTCCCTTCTGACAACTACGTATAAGCATTCACTGTAAATATTGACCCCGCATAATACACAGAGAGCACTGGTGGACCAGTACATAACACGTCACACTGCTAACCAAAAGGCCATTTTTCTCAAACCACCAGCTGTTCTTCAAGGAGAAGCTGGGCAGTACCTTTCCATCAAGATTCACACTCTCTCAAACCCAAGGGAGGACAGCTATGAGTCAGCATCATATGTTGTCCAGTTCAGCACTAGGTTAGGTTTGATTTGGTTTTGCTTATGAAGAATACTGGTGGCCTAATGGCAAGAACTTGTGCTGCAATCCCAGAAACATATGGTTCAAATCCACCAGCTGCACCATGGGAGAAGGATGGGCAATTTCCTCCTCTGATTTAGTGCCTCTGAAATCCCCCTGGAGGAACAGCTATGGGTTGCTTCTGACTCAATGACAACAGCAACACTCAACTGTTTGTAAAAGTTCATCTTCTAAGTAATCGTACGGGGGTCAGCGAAAGAGAGAAAGACCCTTAACCAGGTGTACTGACACAGTGACTGCCGCAATGGGCTCTAGTGAGTCAGGAAGTGTGAGGGTGGCACAGGATAGGACAGGGTTCAGATCTATTGTTCATAGGGTCGCTATAGGTTACAATCAACTTGATGGCACCTAACAGCAACACACAATTTTATATATAGATGCCAATTTCTGACTCGATTATTTTATATGAAATTATTAATAATGCATTTGCATTATTGCTTTAAATATAAGTTCCAAGAAATAACTAAATGGGTCTTGACAGTCTGGTAAGCAGGTATGTCCATGTGACGGAAGGAAAATATGCCAACACAAGGCTCCTTATCGTCCCTCCTCACCTGTCAGCACATGGTTGCTGGGTGCTGTCGAGTCCAGTATGATTCATAGCAACCCTCTGAACAGCAGATTTGAGCCTTCCTATCCTGTGCCATCCTCTTCATCTCCAACACCCGTAAGCCCACTGCTGCTGCCACTGTGTCAATCCACCTCCTTGAGAGTCTTCCTCCCCTTTGCTGTCCTTCCACCTTTCCAAGCTTGATGTCACTCTCCAGTGAATAACATTCCTAGTAAAATGCCTGAAGTATTTAAGACAGAGCTTCATCATCTTTGCCTCCAAGGAGCACTCTGGCTGAATTGTCTTCAAGACACATCTGTTTGTTCCGTTCGCAGTCCGTGGGATAATCAGCAGTGTTCTCCAACACGACAATTTAAAGGTATCAATACTTCTTCTGTCATCCTTAGTTGTTGTCCAGTTCAGATGTATAGCAAGTGACTGAAAAGATCATTGCCTGAATCAGGGGCACCTTTGCCCTCAAACTGACATCACTGCTCCTCAGTAATTTGAAGAGTTCCCTGACTACAGACTTTCCCAGAACAATGCATATCCTGATCTCCTGATCTCCTGACTGCTGATACCAAATGTACTAATTGTGGATCCAAGTAAGAGGACGTCACTGACAGTTTCAATCTTTTCTCCATCTATCATGATGTGTGTTGCCTATCAGTTCAGTGGCTAGGATTTTTGCTTTCTTGACAATGAGATGCAATCCATATTGAAGGCTGCAGTGTTTGATCTTCAGTAACTTCTTCAAGTTTTCCATCTCAAGCAAGGTGGTGTCATTTGCACAATGAAGATCATTGATGAGTCCTCCTCTTATCTTGATGCTATACTCTTCCTCACAGAGTTCAGCATCTCGAATAATCTTTTCAGCATACAAAATGTTAGCATAAACTGGTTCTGAACATCCAGTGAAGTATTATAACCGTGAACATCTGCATTCCAAAGACAATTATCTGATGTCATTATCTATCATTAGATATCTTTCTTTCTGAACCAAATTATACAGCCTACCAATGACACTAGTTTACCTGTTACCTGTTTCTGAGCAGCCCATTTAGGGACCATCACAACCCTGGTGCATTCCTTCTGTGTATCAAACATGAAGACTTCACCTGCTTTCTAGCTTACAAGAATAAAGCCAATTGTTTACAAAGCCCTAAAGAACACAATGCCAGCCAACAAGTACAAAATATTGACCTTGCAAGCACCTGTGGGTGTTTGGGACCAAGCGCATAATATATTTGTCCTCTGCATTAAAAAGTCGGGCCTGTAGCAGTCTTTTCTGAATTATTTATCAACAGCAGAGAAAAGGGAAAGTCAAAAGATGTAAAAATAAAGAGAAAAAAGAAAGAGTGCTGTACATGTAAAGATACTTTCTGGCCCTGACTTTAGAGTTGCCATGTTTCCCTGCAGTATTAAAGGGGGAGGCCGGGTCATCATAGGTGATGCCATGCTCTTCCTGAGCTCTGTTCTTTCCTTAACAGGTCACTGTTCTACAGTAGCTGGGCTCATTAGAGCTATGCTTTCCATTTAAGGGGAAGCACAGTACATGGCCTATTTACTTATACAGTGCCCTAAATGTCTATCATCATCCAACCTTATAAAACTAGCCATGAACCCAAAATCTAGAAAGGTGTCACTGACACATGTAACGAATGTTGAGCCCTGTATTCCACCAGGGGGTAGTAGAGACACTTGGGAAACAGAGAAGGGACAATTGACATTTACTGATTTAATGAGTTTACTCATTTGATCCTGAGTCATTGAGAGGATGACTTGAAATTTTGTTCCACAAATGTTTAAAAAAAGAAAGAGGTAGATACTTAAAGCTCTCCAGGAATTTCTCTTAGGAAAAATTCATTTCACATCGACCCAAATATAAACCCACTGTGGTGACACTGATCCCAAGTCACGGTGACCCTGCACTGGGGTTCTGAGGCTGTGTATCTTTGGGGAGCAGGCTCTCCATCTTTACCCCACAGAGTGGCAGAGGGGTGTCAGCTACCACACTCTGCATTTGCTGCCTAACTCATAACACATTGCACCACCAGGGCTCCTATTCTCTTACTAAAACTACTATAAATTACTGTCCAGACTGCAAGATACATTTTCTCATCAGTGCGTCTGAGCATCATTTGAAATAAATGGCATCCTTATTTTCTGAATGAAAAATCAAGGCTAAAAAAAAGAAAACTAAAAACACAGAGACTTGTCTAAGATAAATTAGAATCAAATTAGCTGATCCTGCATTTTGTCCATTTGCTGTTTCCACAGCTGGGCACTTTATTATTCCAGACATGTGCATTTTATGTCTCATCTATTTCTTAACAGATTTTTTTTATTAGTGAGACCCTTCTAGTCCACCATCTCTAACACCGTATGCCTCAGATCTCCCTTCTTTCTGTTCCATACCCCAGAGTTTTATAATCTCTGATGCACTACATATTTATGTCTTTATTGTTTGATTTTTTTTTCTTGTCTAGAAGTCTAGAACATAAGTTCCACTGATAAAAAGATTTTGCCTGTTTTATTCACTGACATGTTCTCAATATCTGGAATAATGCCTGGTGCTTTGAAGATTCTTAATAAATGCTTGTTTAATAGGGGGTCCTGGGTGGAACAAATGGCTAAGCTTTGGATAATGATGTAAACTGTTGGAATACCCCACAAGAGGTACAGAGAAAGAAAGCCTTGGTGATCTACATCCAAATCACAACATTCACTGAAAACCCTGTGACATGCAATTCTACCCTCAATATGAGCTGTCATGAGTCAGAATCAATTCAACAGCACCTAGTTTGTTTTGGAGTTGCTTGTTGAATTAATGAATGAATGAGCGAATGAATGAATCAATCAATCAATACCTTGGCCAAAGTAGAAGCTGCTGTGTTAGGAAGCAAGGAGAACAATACAAAGTTACAGTTGGAGTTAGGTGGGTGAGAAAAAGAAATCCTTCTCTAATGGCAGTTTAACCATCAGCCTCTCGTTTACACAGTCAAGACTCAACTGGTCATACTTAATAACACACATATATTAATGAAGAGAATATGAAAGGCAAAGAAGAGAAGATATAAGGGAACAACAATGATAAAGCACCTGTGAGCATGGAGAGTTAAGAAAAGATATGGAATAAAAGAAATTCGGTCCAAACAGTGGGGGAGTAAATTCAGAACTGCAGCAGGTTTGAGAGAGAAGTATGGTTGAGAGATATTGCATAGGTTTCTAAATCCTAAAAACTGGGTAGTAGAGCTCTTGTGGCCTTGTGGACTGTGCTGCAGATGCAAAGGTATGTGATATGAATTCCTCAGCTACCCAGAGGAGAAGGAAATTCTCCAGCGTGGAAACAGAAAACAGCTGGAGAATCAGTTCTGACTGGAGAGCCCACAGCAACGCCACCACTACAGAGAGTGCCTGCTGCCTAACTTGCTTCCTGGGCTTGGTTCCAAAGCTGTGGCCTGTTTAAATATCTTTTATTTGTGATCAAGAAAAGCAGCATCAGGTACATCTTTCCTTGCTACATTCCTCCCCCTGAAAGCCACCAGCACTAGGTTTCAGGACACAAACGTTTCTAGCACCAGGCACTGAGTAGAATTTGTGTCCTCACTCACTTCTCACATGGCTGGGAGAGGATGCACGTCTGCCAACTTTGATCAATGCCATAGTTTTATTATAAGTAAGTAAAATGGACCACCTGCCTGCGAAATGAAAAAGATTGGTTCCCTTAGTGAGAAAATAGCTGAAGTTTCTGGATAATCCACAAGCAAGATCTCACTCGGCACATTTCTCCAGCAGTTCATAAAAATTCCACATAAATGACTATCATCTGAAAGCGTTTTCTGATGCTTTATATGTCTCTTAACACCCTGGCTATTTGAAACTCCTGGTAGTTTAAAGGCTCTTCCTGCATTTAACTTATCAACCAGAGTAGGAATAATAACGGCAAAAGCAAGAGAAAAAATGGTAGTGCTGCTAAGAAATACTCTGAATTCTGCATGGCAAAGGTGGCAATAAGAAAATATAAATATGGGAAATATGTCTGAACAAAAACAGAGGCTGGGGAGGGGGAGCACCTGTCTAGTTAGAAAGTGGAACATGATCATATGCTTGGGGTCCTTACAACACCAAGATAAACATACATCAAGACTACATAGTTTTCAGTGTCCTATTTTTCATTAAAACTGACCCAGATGAATAACACCAAACAAATCACAGTCCTTCCCTCCATGGACCTCTGTCCCTGGGCATTGCCTGCTGTGGGCAGGTCTGACGTTTGCTCTGGAACTTCTAAACTAAGACAACGCTGACCACTGCACCAGAGGGAACGAGGAATGATAAAGTCAAAGGGAAACAGGCAAGCAGGGATTCATACTTGCCTAATGTGCTAGAAACTATGGAGAAGCAGCCATGAGACGAAGACTTCATAAGCATGAACAGCTATATTTTCAAATAACTTTAATAACCTGAGATGGTTCTGAAATTCAGGTGGAATAGACTCAAAGTCATATTGAAGAGCAATGGTGTCTCTCTGGAGACTAAAGTGAGTTTGATACAGGCCATGGTCTTCACAATCACTTGTTATGCATCAGAGAGTTGGACAATGACCAAGGAGGATAGAAGGAGAATTGATAATGCCTTTGAGTTGTGATGCTGGAGGAGAGTGCTGAATGGACTGCCAAAAGAACAAACAGATCAAGAGCAATGGTGTCTCTCTGGAGACTAAAGTGAGTTTGATACAGGCCATGGTCTTCACAATCACTTGTTATGCATCAGAGAGTTGGACAATGACCAAGGAGGATAGAAGGAGAATTGATAATGCCTTTGAGTTGTGATGCTGGAGGAGAGTGCTGAATGGACTGCCAAAAGAACAAACAGATCTGTCTGGGATGGGAGTGTCAGAGACAGTGCGATTGGCACAGGACAGAGCAGAGTTTAGGGCTGTTGTACATAGGGTCGCTATGAGTCGCAAGCGACTCGACGGCACATAACAACAACAACAACTTTAATAATATGGAAAATGCTCACAAAATAAAGAAATAACAAGAAAGAATATTAGCCACAAATTTAATGACAGTGTGACTTCCAGAATGGAGACTGCTGAAGTAGCAATAGAAAACAAAATAGGAAGAAATCCTCCAAATTGCTAATATAGGTTGTCTTTACAGGGTTAAGTTACAGATGCATTTATCTCATTAGTCTCCTTTTCCCTCCATTCATTTTACTTCAGTATTAATGTTTGTTTTAGAATTAGTTGTATTTTTATTTTTGTTAAATTCATCATTTTCTTCAAAACTCTTTCTTTCTGTTGCAAATTCGCTCCAAGGAGATTTGTCAACTGCCAAAGACCTTTTCCTGGGGTACAGCTCAGAGCAAGCCTCTGACCTTTTACCTACCTCTTAGAGACCATTTGTCACATGGCCATCCCTAAGGGCTAACACCAGTTGGAGTTGATAAATGTTAATGGTGTTCACACTCTAAGGGGCTTCCCTTTGCAGGGAACATACTTCAGTTTTTAAAGGGAGCTTGCTGAGCATACTCCCAAGAAACTCAAGACTAATAGCTCCAAGAGGTATTCTTTTTTCTTCTTTAAATAATGGATTCCTTACTAGTTACAAATTTTGTTGTCAGGTTCACTGGCCCCCTTCCTAACCCATCAGACTAAAATATCTGCTTTTAGGCTCGTGTTCCCAGAGTCTGGACATAATCTATCTGGACTAGGTTTCTCAACTTTTCAGGTAAGAGGCTTTCCAATGGATTTCATGATGCTCTGAGGTCACGTAGCAGGTTTCAAAGGAGCCACTGGTAAAGAAAATTGAAGCATAAAAATGAGTAAACAGGTCTTAGAACAAACAACACAACAATAACAGATTAGTTGCTATCTTGTTGATTCCAATCCAGAGTGACTCCATGAGCATCAGAGTAGAGCTGTGCTGCACCAGCGTTTAATGGCTGATTTTTCATGACTATGTCTCCTGGCCTGTCTTCAGTGGTGCCTTCAGGTAGTCTTGAACTTTCAGT